>NC_050461.1:9887068-10131048 GCF_903995425.1 Onychomys torridus
TAGTCTCCTCTGCTTCGCCTTCCTAGGGTGGATGCTCTTCAACTTGACCTTGAATGTGTATTTATTATTTAATTGCCTTATCTGTACATCACATGACCAGTGAGATGGTGAGATGCCAGCTGATCATGGCAGTGTCTTCTCAAGCTTTTTAGTTCGAAAAGCATTACTTTTTACAAGACCTTTACATATTTATTTCTTGCTAATGGAATTTTACATATCTTCTTTAAAGTAATTTAAGAGTAATTGAACTAGGGAGAAAGCTTGGTAGAGTGTGTGCTTAGCATGGGTGACTCTGGGCTTGAGTCTTAGCACCACCCAAAAAAAAAAAAAAAAAAAAAAAAGACAATCTGTATGGTTTCACTTATAAATTTTGTATTTCAGTACAGGGTTACTATTTTCAACATTGTTATTATTTGTATCATTCCCATGATCTGGCACCTAATGTTGTGTTCAGGTGTATGATGGGTATTGTTTCCAATAGCTTCTCTGTGGAAGGCTTTGGGGACTATGTGAGCATTGCAGTCTCTTGGATTGGGGTGCATCTTCAGAGCTGGTACCTTCTAGTCATTTTGTGTAGAAAAATTTCAAAGACTTGTTTGCCAAACTATAATATTTTAATAGCTATAATTGTCTAAACTTCCTAATTCCATGTTGAGCGTTCTAATGCCTGCCAATACTGCCGCTTCCAGGCCAGGCTGAACCATCACATAGGCCAATCTCTAATGTTGTAATACGATTGAATTCATCTGACCTGGTCCTGGGTTTATTTCAGATATCAGACTGATGCTTATCCTGAAGACACTGAGAATATTTCAATTTAAAAATTGACCTCTAGGAATCTGTCAATTTAGGCCTCTTGTTATACTTAACAAACACATCTTAAAAACACTCTCTACAAAGCAACCTGACCTGATGAATGCATTTTTAAAATGTAATGTGGTTATAAAATGTTTGTAGGGCAAAATGTCTTTGAAACTGACCATCTCTTTCTTTGTAGAGATACTTTCTAGTCGGAAGCAATCATGCAGAAACGAAATTCCGTGTCTTGAAAATTGATAGAACGGAGCCAAAAGATTTGGTCATAATTGATGATAGGGTAAGTATCAGACCTCACTGCCCACAGAAGCATGTTCTGAGCTTTTTTTTTTTTTTAATTACACATCTACATTCCCCAGCTTGGCTTCTAGAAATACTGGTGTTGAGAACTTAGGCAGAATTATACTTTGTCTTTCAATTGATCTGTTTTGAGAGCACACACTTCCCCGTAAGATAATGAGTGTGTTCTCTTAAGCAACTGACCTTTGTGGACTTCAGTGTAACTTCATATTGTGTCTACCGAAGAGATTACACGTTACTGTGCTTCAGTGGAAGCCGGGCGGGCGTCTGTGCTGCAGACTTTTGCTGTGCAGATGGAAATCACATCGGATGGTTTGCTGTGCACTCAGAAAGGGCAAAGCAACTGTTATCCAGACTCGGGAGAGCGGAGGCTTAGTGAAAGCGGTACAGGAGCATGGGGCTGTTAGTCAAAGGTACAAGGTAGTGTGGTGGTGGTGGTGAAGGGTTAACTTTAGTTTTTCCAAATGAGGGAACTTGCTCTTTGTATTGAAGTTCCCAGCTGAATATTTCTGAATCCATACAGGCTCTTTTTTTTTTTGTCAAGTACGTTAGTAGTTATAGTTTGGAATCATTTTCATTAAACTTTTTGCAGAAGTATTCTGTGTTCTCACAATTGTGTGTTGTACGAATTCCTCAGTGGTCTTATAATAAAAAACCCAGAGCCAAATATTGGGGTGAATGCTGAAAGATCAGAGAGACAAAGGAACAAGACACTAGAGGAACTTCTCACCACTACCAAATCCTCAGGCCTAATGGAAGGCAAGATCCTATCACCACTAACGCTCTGACTGCGAGCCTCTGAGTCCTCAGCCGAAAAGGCGTCTCTAGTTCCTGTCTCCTCACGCCTTATATGCCGTTCTGTGCCCAGCCATTTCACTTCCTTCCCAGTGCAGGGATTAATGGCGTGTGTGCTTCCCAAATGTGTGGGCCACCAATGTCAGGCTCTGTTTCTCTCCTAGACTGAATCAGTCTCATGTAGTCCAGGGTGGCTTTGAACTCACAGAGATCTAGACGGATCTCTGCCTCCTGTGTGCTAGGATTAAAGGTGTGTGCCACCACTGCCTGGCTTCTGTGTTTAATCTAGTGGCTGGCTCTGTCCTCTGATCCTCAGACAAGCTTTATTTGATACACAAAATATCACCACAATTGTGGATAAATTCATTATTAGGGCTTTTAATTTCCTGCACTGTGCTTCGGGGTCCATGCCCCAGGATCTGCCTGGAAACTTTTATCAATATGGTGAAGTGGTTTTGGTTTCACTTGGTGATGGGGTGATTGATTGGGGAGACGTTTGAGAAGCAAACAGCTACGGGCTGTCTCATACAAACACACGTCTAGCCAAGGGTTTAAACGCGTCTCATTTTAAGGGGTTCACAAACTTACTAAAATAGGTGGGTCCCTTTGATCTCTGAATCCCAAGTTCAGAGTGCAAAGCTGTGACCTAATTTTGGACCTAGTGATGCGATCCAGGCACCAGCCTTAACTGTTGGTGATTTAGTCATGCACCAGGCAGTTCCTGCAGCCACTCACAGTTTCCAGAGGCGAGCGAGTAACCCGAGGGGAAAGCGCACACAGCCTTCTGAGGGGAAAGCGCACACAGCCTTACGGTGACCTGTGCCTGTTTCTCAGCACGTGTACACTCAGCAAGAAGTGCGGGAACTGCTTGGCCGCTTGGACCTAGGAAACAGAACCAAGATGAGCCAGAAAGGGTCCTCTGGGTTGTTTCGAGCTGTCTCAGCATTTGGCATTGTAGGTAAGTGATGTGCCTCCTCTCCCCCCTTCTCTGTGTATTCTGATACGGATCAGAGATTGCTTATACAACTCGATAGCTGTATAGTCTTAACACGTCACCTATGGCTTTGGCTGCTTTAAACATCGTTATCAGTCAGTCGGCCCACACTATATCTTAAAATATTATTTTTTATTAATTTCTTGTATTACTTTTTAATATATGAATATTTTGTCTACATGCATGTCTGTGTACCATGTGCATGCCTGGTACCTGTGGAGGCCAGGAGAGTTTGAGGCCAGTATGGGTTACATGACCCTGTCTTATGCATAAAAAGTATACTACTAGACATATAGAATGCACATATTGTGTGTAACTGGCCTCAAACTCACCGTATAACTGAAGACGATCTGGGACGTCTGAATTCCTGCTGCCATCCCAAGTGATGAGATGATCAGTTCATGCTTCTGTGCTTGATTTTATGCAGACCTGTGGACTGAACCCACAGCTTAGTACACGCCAGGCAAGCCCTCTACCTACTGAGCTGCATTTCCAGACTACCACTCCCATAATATTTTTAGGTTATATTAGTGCCAAAAATTTATATGGCTATAAAGTTATGAAAATATGAAAGTAGGAAATGATGAAGTCTTTGGTAAATATGTATCTAAAATCGTTTACATTACTGACTTTATATGACACTATATTTATTACTGCACAGGTTTTGTCAGGTTTTTAGAAGGCTACTATATTGTGTTAATAACTAAGCGGAGGAAAATGGCGGATATTGGAGGTCATGCGATATATAAGATTGAAGATACAAATATGATTTATATCCCCAATGACTCTGTCCGGATTACTCACCCCGATGAAGCTAGGTACGTACTGGTGCCGACAACTTACTCTTTGTTTCTGACACCAATAGAACCAAAGAAATACAAATGTGGATAGAAAATCAAATGTTGAGTCAAAATTCCGGTTTCTGTTTAGGGTCATATAGGTCTTTTCTAACAGTTTAGACAGGGGTACTGTATTGTGGATAATGTCTACATATTACACAGTATTAATTGTAAGTTAATTTCATTTTAATATTATTAAATCACTATATTAAAGAACATGACAAAGCATAACTAAATTCTAAACTATTACCAACCAAATATATCTTGGCTTCTTTTTATTTTTATTACATGACATCAACTGAACTAATTATTATCAAATCTACCAATTTGATAATTTATCTCACATTCTCAAGTCTTAATAACGTTACCAAACCTCTAAGAGATTTCAGATCTACAGAAAATCGGGAATAAAGACAGTCTAGGGAACACCAATATGCCTTTCTTCAAAATTCACCATTAGAGGCCTCTGCTTAGATGCATACCGCCCCTCTCCCAAATACACAGGCAAACTCCATTCTTCTAAGTTGCTTAGCTGAGAAACCTAATGTGCAAACCTGAGATCTGAAACTGCCTTAAGCACTGACATGATGTCATGATGGAAAGAACACAGCCCACTTCTGATGATGTGTCACAGTCAGAGAACAGACGCACCAGCTGCTGAACAAAATCTTAAGCTGCGTGTGAAACACTACTGAAGTCTGCGTTAGTTACTTCATTGTGTTTAGATGTATTTCCCAAAAATGCCAAAATAGGAAGCACTTCCAGTCCCAAGCATTTCTCACAACTGATACTTAATCTGTATCAAGAGATCCTAAATTTAATACGAATTTGGTACCCTTAGCTTCCTAAAATTGTCCACATGCTTCCTAAAATTGACCCAATAAAGTCCTTTATAGCTCTTTGTATGTATGTGCATGCACATACCTGTCTTCAAGAATCTAGATTCACAGGCTGTACCTGTCATGCCAGTTCTGAAATCTACAAAATCCTCTAGTTTTTTCTTTTCTTTTTTCTTTTTCTTTTTTTGGTTTTTCAAGACAGGGCTTCTCTGTGTAACAGTCCTAGCTGTCCTGGAATTCACATTGTAGACCAGGCTGACCTCAAACTCACAGAGATCCTCCTGCCTTCATCTCTCAAGTGCTGAAATTAAAGGCATGCACCACCACCACCCAGCTACAGGCCCTCTAGTTTCTTTTGGTGGCTTGTACATTTTTTTAAGGGTCTTGCAAAGGGTCCCACAATGTGGATTTGTCTGATGAGTTCTGCATGCTCGCAGAACTGCTAAGGTAATCTGTGCTGTTCCCGTTGCCTTGCATTCAAAGGGGGCATTAGGACTGGAGACATGGCCCAGTGGGTGAAGTGCTTCCTGCACAAGTGTGAAGATGCACTAACATAAATATCCAGGGGTGGCTGCAGGTTCCTCCAACCCCAGAGCTAGAGGGCAAGGAGACAGAAACGTCACTGGGATCCTCTGGTAGCCATTCTAGCTGGAAAAAATGGCAAGCTCTGGGTTCAGTTGGGTGAGAGTCCATGTCTCAAGGGAACATTGACAGGGGCATCCACCACCAAGCCTCCGCATGCTTGCATACCCACCACCCGGCCTCTGCATGCTTGCACACCCACCACCCAGCCTCTGCAGGCTTGCACATCCACTATCCAGCCTCTGTATGCGTGCACACCCACCACCCAGCCTATGCATGCTTGCACACCCACCACCCGGCCTCTGCATGCTTGCACACCCACCATCCAGCCTCTGCATGCTTGCACACCCACCACCCAGCCTCTGCATGCTTGCACACCCACCACCCAGCCTCTGCAGGCTTGCACACCCACACACACTCTATCCTCATCTATTTTCATGTTTAAAATCTTTCCAATGTAAAGTTATGGTAACCCACAGTATTTTGTTAACTTTTGTAACTGTCTTTTCTCTATCCTCTGAGAAATTGTAAAGCTCACCGAAAAGAACAAACTGTCTTTATTCCTCCCTTGCCCCCAGCCTGTGCCTTGCCCATTTGAGAGCACAGCCACTACATAAGGAGGAGCAAAGTAAGTTAGTCTCTGAGGGATGGTTGGCAGATGCAGACCCATGCCAGAGGTGGCTGGAATTCCACAGCCCACTGAGCACACTTACTAATGTAAGGGTACCCTGACTGTATCTTTCATGTAAGCCATGAAAGATAACATTTCATGTTTATTACGTGCTTTAATTTTTTATAGGTACCTAAGGATATTTCAAAATGTGGATCTATCCAGCAATTTTTACTTTAGGTAAGTTTGAGCTTGATTTTACTTCAATTTGTCACTTTAATTTTATTAGATTATAGAAAGGGACTTGGAATACAGTCAATAGCCAGATTATTTCATGTAAAATCTTACACTCTAAGAATTTCTTCCTTTTAAAAACTCAATTCTTGAAAATGTAAATGGACAAGGATAAAGGTATTTATGGTCACTATAAAAATTACCTTGTTTCAGAAAGGAATAAATACAATTTAAAGAAATAATCAGTTTGGAATTTTAAATTATGAAAAATGAAATTGTAGCAGTTCTAATGCAGAGTTGTAACAGTGCCATGGTTCAGTTTCAGTTAGGGGTCTGGCAAAATTAAGTGAAGTTAATTAGAAATAGGTAAAAGTATTGCAATACTGATGAATTAATAGTTTTCCTGGAATGAATATAGCATTAAAACAGATGTGAAAATACAGTCTAAGAATATGTTTTGGCAGAGGAAATGGAAATTTCTTTTGGCATGGAGATATTTGTGGAGATCTGTTTAACGTAGCCAGCAAGCAGCCACACCAAGCTGGTAATTAATCAAATAAGCAAATGGTAGACCATTATGATAGTGTTAGATAGGAGTGACCAATATGCAGGCTGGAGAGAATTGGGTATGTGATAGATGGAGGATTCTGTCTGCTGTAATGTCCAGACTGAAAAGTAGAGCACAAAATAGCATTCTCTAATTAGGACCTGAGTGGGGCCAAATGAGAGCATTCACCACCAATCAGGACCCTAGTAGGGCCAGAAAGAGGGCATTTGCCAATCAGGACCTGAATCAAGCTCGAGTGAGGGCATTCATCAATCGGGACCTGAGTTGGGCCGGAGCGAGGTCATTCACCAATCAGTGAGTTGGGCTGGAGCAAGGACATCTGCCAATCAGGACCCAAGTCGAGCTGGAGCAAGGGCCTGCAGCATCTGTGCACACCAGTGCTATGCACAGACCAGGTAGACTTGTCTTTAATTGTTAATAGAGTCAACTATTTATTTATAAAATAAACACATATGTAATGTGAAGCTAAAATTATTATGTCATAGGGTTCTCAATGAAGTGATTTTTTTTTATCCCCACGTGTTTCATGGTTGTATATTTCCATGTGCTTGTCTTTATCATCTACTTTTCAGAAGGTTGTGCTTATAGTGTCTGTGAGTTAATACTAAGGTTTGGGCTCACTCTTTGAAATGGGCTCCTATGTCACTTTGACCATACTAAACTCTGATCAAGTCATTCCTCAAGTTAAACTACTTTAAGTCTTTAGGTTTTGTAAGTAGGGTTTGAAGAAGGTTATGCAACTCTCTCAAGACTCAGCTGTGAGAAAAGACTTGTTTTAAGTAGGAAGAATTGATTGTTGAAAATCAGAAACCAGCTTGGTGGTGTTGGTGCTGTTTTGAGACTGGGCCTCACTATGTAGCCCAGGCTGGGTTTGACCCTGAACCTGCCACAGCCTGCACATGCTGGGATCTCAGGCCTGCACCACCATGCCCCAGCTTGCACATGCTGGGATCTCAGGCCTGCACCACTGTGTCCCAGCTTGCACATGCTGGGATGGCAGGCCTGCACCACCGTGCCCCAGCCTGCACATGCTGGCATTGCAGGCCTGTACCACCGTGCCCCAGCCTGCACATGCTGGGATCTCAGGCCTGCACCACCATGCCCCAGCCTGCACATGCTGGGATCTCAGGCCTGCACCACCATGCCCCAGCTTGCACATGCTGGGATCTCAGGCCTGTACCACCGTGCCCCAGCTTGCACATGCTGGGATCTCAGGCCTGCACCACCGTGCCCCAGCCTGCACATGCTGGCATTGCAGGCCTGTACCACCGTGCCCAACTAGAAACTAGCTTCTTAATCAGCTCATCTCCATTCAGGGCTAAGTGCTAGTAAGTGGATCTATTAAGCAAAGGTGCTAAACCTGAGTTTTACAGACAAAACTGGAATTCATTTCAATAAAATTATGGAAATAAATGGAGAGATCATAATGAATGTGTGACTCTCCCAAGAGAATTGTAATACTTAAGATACTGCCTGAAAACTGCACTTGAACCTCAAGATAGCTTCTGAAATTCTGTGTTAAATGGGCAACTAGAAATACTTAAAATTGTTAATCTTCATCACACATTGGAATTCAGAGACCATGGCAGCATGCATAGGACCTGCACCGGTCTATACCAGTTGGAGTCACAGAGACCATGGCAGCATGCACAGGACCTGCACGGGTCTGCACCAGTTGGGGTCACAGAGACCATGGCAGCATGCACAGGATCTGTATGGGTCCACACCAGTTGGTGTCACAGAGACCATGGCAGCATGCATAGGACCTGCACGGGTCCGCACCAGTTGGGGTCACAGAGACCATGACAGCATGCACAGGACCTGCACGGGTCCGCACCAGTTGGGGTCACAGAAACCATGGCAGCATGCACAGGACCTGCACGGGTCTGCACCAGTTGGGGTTGTAGAGTTGAAGGGAGAAGTGGACACATGCCTTCATCCCTAACCCTGGAGCTATCTCCAACTGATAACCACTTGGAAATGAAAATTTAGTTTCCTTCATGGGAGTTTCACTGAGAAGACAAAGTACTCTTAAGGGTAGGCTGCATGCCCAGCAGTAGATGGAAATTAACTCCACAGCATCCTTGTCTCATAGTGTCATGTCAGGGCTCTTCCTTTTTTTCTTTTTTTAATTATCTTATTATTTTACAAATTTTTATTATACGTACATGTATGTATGTATGTATGTATGTATTCCCTCTTCTCTCTTTTTACCCTGCAGATCCTCTTCATGCATATCATGACTTCCAGTTTAGTGTGGTTATGGGATTCTCGAGGGTGTGAACGAGTGGGTCTGTTTCTTGTGCCTTCTCTTGGGCTCTTTTCCCTCTGTTGGTTTGTTTTGTCCAATTCTGGTGTGACAGGTTTTGTTTATAATTTATATTATTATATTATTGGCTCATAAAGAAACCTGTTTATTTTCTAATGAGAGACAGAAAAGGGGTTGATCTGGATGGGAGGGATGTAGAGAGGAACTGGGAGGAGCAGAGGGAGGGGAAATTATAATCAGGTTATTATATGTTAGAAAAAATCCTATTTCAATAGCAGGAAAAAATTGTTGATCTTATGAAATCAGAATCAAAATAGTTTTATTTATTTATTTTTTTGGCCTGAAGACCAAATATTATTTATAGAGACTATTGTAATTTTTGCATCATTTTTATTTCCTAGAATATGTTTCACTGCAGTAGCCTGCATTATATACTCACCCTGCTTCATTCCAAAGTTTGCAGTTATTGTTGCTCATGTGTAAACTGTGGCAGAGAGAGCCACGCACTGTTGATGACAATGTTGTCCTTCACCGCTCTAGCCATGGAACCCACTCACGGACATAGGAAAGTTCAAGTTGGTATGAGCGATCAGACTTAGATTGATATCACCATGATGAAGAAAAAAAAAAAAAGGTGCATGTTGTACCAGTCAGTGAACATACATGACCCACAACCTAACTGTGTATTTCTAGTGTAAAGATGTAAGTCAGGGGTGAGGTTTTTGTATACTCTCCGGTCATGTTGACATGTGGCTACTTTTGAAGTGTGCCTTTAGCAGTGGAATAACAGGTGCAGAGTAATTCCGCTCACAGATTGCCATTGCTGGTGGCATTGGTGGGAGCCAAGGCCGTGAGATGCCTTTGCTTCTGTAATTCTACATCTGAATTCCCTTCTCAGTTACAGCTATGACTTGTCCCACTCGCTTCAGTACAATCTTACCGTCCTGCGAATGCCCCTGGAGATGCTAAAGTCCGAAACGTCCAAGACACGCCAGGAGAGCTTTGACATCTTTGAAGATGAAGGATTAATTACACAAGGTGGCAGCGGTAGGTGATTCCTGCACCCCTGATACATGCTAACATGGCGTCTCCTTAGCTTCTCCCACATTCCTCATTCCTTATCCCTTGGTCGTTATCCTTACAGGGCTTATTTTGGAGACATGACCTTGACCAATTCATTTTTAAAGCCATCGTTAATCACCATATGATTTTATTTATAGTCCAGCCAGAAATTATATGTTGTCATTTTCTAGAAACTATTCATATACTTTTTAATGGAGCACATTCAGATCTAGTCTGAATAAAGTTTTATGCACACCATCTTATTTTCCTTCATAGAGATTAGTCAATTATGAGTCAAGATTGGGGCAGAAGTTACCTGTTATGTGCTGGACATTGACATGTAATATTCTAAGCCACATAAAACTTCTGCTGGGCAGGTACAGGGTAGTCGTACAGAAATAAAGATGAGGTAGGACACTGAGGACCAGAGTTGAAAGTCTAGTGGTCAGTGTCCCAAGGCCACGATACTGTGACTGGTCCCAGCTTGACAGATCAGTCCCTCACAGGCCGACTTCTTGCCTGGAACCATCAGGCTGTTGCTAGACCACAGTAGACCAGCCTCAGGAGTCCCTGGAGACCCAGACTAAGCCAGACAACCAGTGACCTTTTGTCCCTCTGTGGGCACCTTTAGTGCCATTGTTTTGGGTTTGGTCTAGAACTAGCAAAGCAAGCGTTGTGAATGTTGTGACAGAATCCTTTCACGTTAAAATACCTTAGCTGAAGCAGGCTGACTGTGGAGAAGTTGGGAGCCAGTGATGGCTCCGAGTCCCTTCCTTCCTTTACCTTACTTAAATGGTAAGGATGGAGATGCAGGTGCAGAGGCAGAATCCACTCTAACATAGATGGAGGTTGTCCATGAAGGACACGTGGCAAGGGGCTGTGCTTTCCCACAGGCTCTGTTCTCACCCAGCCTGTTTTCACCTGAATGTTACCCATAGCATTGCACGCGACTCTAATTAATTTACCTGATTATCAGTTGAGCTGAGTCCAAGCAGATCTGTGCTTCAGGCACATGAACTGTGACCCAAATTATGGGACACCATAGAGGTCAGGCAGCTATGGAGTCAAAAATGTCGCTGAACTTGCCCCATGCGCCACCCAGCTCTGGATTTGAATGTGCGATCTGGGTTCTGGATTAAGCCTCTCAAGTGACTTTTGCTGTGTGGAGAACAGCTCTGGGCAGGTATGACTGAAGAGCATATTGCTTTCCGTTGCCTCTGTAAACTGCCGCCAGGTGACGTCTTACAGCACATACACATTGTCTCCCGGAAGGAAGGCCAGAGAGGACTCAGATAAACATGCTGTCAGCAGGACTACATTCTGTTCTCGGCTTAAGAAGAGAAACCAGATCTTGTCCTTTCACCTTCTAGGGATTGTCCCCTGTTGCGAGCTGGTGGCTTTCCACCAGGAAGCCAGCAGTGATTGGTAAATTGTTCTTCACGCACTGAGTCACCCAGAGCTCACCTCTAAGAACCCCATGATTACACTGGGTCACGTGCAGGAGCCACAATCATCGGATTAGTGTCATTGATGGCATCTACTTCTGTTTCTCTCTGTCACTGCATGTAACACAGCGCCAGGTGCTGGGGGATTCAGGTGTCTTTCCTGGGGTTGGGAATTACTCCCCTGGGGAAACTTGTAGGAAATGGGGGTGAGGGGAGAAGATGGAAGAGTAGGTTTGCCAAAATCCCCACAAAGTCTTTGGTGTAGTGGGAAGTGCTTTAGGGACTTCCTATAAGCTCATCAGGCCCAACATCTCTGAGATGAGCAGTAGCATTTCCTGTTCACAGGCTGTGGAGATGCTGCAGTGTCCCCCAGGAGATAGTCATCGGCAAACACACTAATTAGCCAATTATGAGTATTTAAGTCCTTAGTATTTAAGAAAGTGACCAGGAGAGGTCATGCCTCTGAAAGTCTTTTGGTGTTGAAGCTCGAGACAAAAGCTGTAATTAAATCAGTGTTTAAAGGGGTCAGAGCAACATCGGTCCTCTTGCAGAGCTCAGCAGTGTTTTCCAGACACTGCACGACAAGTAGTTTTGGTTTGCCCTTCCTCTTAGTTATTTTAGCGTCATGTTTTATGCTGCACCAACATCACTTGTTCTGGTTAACACAACTGGACCGTGGCCGGGGCATGGGCAGTCCCAAAAGCATTGTCAAGGTGGATATGGCTGGGGGTGTGTAGAAGGCTGAGGAGGGTCTGGAAAGACACTAAACAAAGTCAGGACAAGATGGCGTCACCTCAGCCATTTCAATGCTAAGTCACTGTGTAAAGTGGCAGAGTGGAAAGTGATACACCACTGCACCCCAAACCCTGCGCGTCCTCTGATCTCTCCTCTCCTGCAGGGTCTCCTGTAGCCCAGGCTAGACTCAAACTTGGTGTAGAGCTGACGATGATCTTGAACTCCCCTCCTGGCTGCTCCTCCCCCAAACTGAAATCAGAGGCACAGGCCAGGTATGCACACCATGTCTGGTTTATGTTGTGCTGGGGATTAGACCCAGGGCCTCATGCATGTAAGGCAGGCATGCTCCCAGTGAGCTACGTCTGAGCCCATACACATTCCCTTACATGATGCACTGAAAGGGCAGAGGACATCTATGGTTGTTTGTTTCATGTTTATGTGTGGTATGTCTGTGCACCATGTGTGCTTGGCATACATCATGAAACTGGAGTTCCAGATTACTGTGAACTGCCATGTGGGTGCTAGGAATCAAACCTGGGTCCTTGGCAAAAGTAGCTTTTTACTGCTGAGCTATCTGTTCAGCCATTAGTTTTATGAATTAAATTGGAATGATTTCAACCTAAATAAATGCCTGGATGACACTGTGAAGGGAAGAAGGTGGGCTGAATCCATTCATATATAAATATGCTTATTTCTTATTTTTCACTCCATAAAGTTCTGTGACACTCATCACTATTTATTAATAAATTCATCTTAATATGACAATGTTTGGTGCTTCTGATTTTTCCACGTGAAAAAGCCTTGGTGTACTAGCCAGTGCCACATGGGAAGTATGAACAGTGTACCCCTACCCTAAGCCCTGCACATGCATCGCTCATCTGTCTCACCTTCATGGCAGCTGCCTGTTAGACATGCAGATGGTAGCACCCAGAAGTAAGGAACACCCTGATCCTCTCAGGCACACTGTTGAGAGTCTGTGCCGGAAGTCCTGGCCCAGGGGCTATGACTGCAGACTATTTCCTCCATAGCTCACTCTGCCACATCCGGCTTCATCCATGTGTCTTGTCATTATGCCCTTCATTTGGCTCCCATTTTCTTTTGAGTTAAAAACTCTGGTAAGTCAGAAAACTCATTTCTTCTTTGACTTTGCGGGAACAGCACAGTACCCTGAGTCCTGATAGTCATTAGATTGCCCTTATAAGTGGTGGTGTGTCCAGGCTTGTATTCTGAAGTTAAAAACAAGTGGAAGAACTTAAAAAATGGGATGGATGTCAGTCAAAGTCCTTATCTTTCTGTTACTAACTTTTGTTTTTCAGGCGTATTTGGGATCTCCAGTGAGCCTTATATGAAGTATGTATGGAATGGTGAACTTCTGGATATAATTAAAAACACCGTGCATCGTGACTGGCTGCTGTATATTATTCATGGGTTCTGTGGGCAGTCAAGTATCCTTTTTATAAACACTTAAGATGCACGTCATTATGCTGTGCCAGAGTATAGAACGGTTGTACATTGTAAGATTAGAATTATCACTGTGTACCTCCCCTAGTTAGGGTTACTACTACTGTGATAAAACACTGTGACCAAATTTAGGGAGCAAAGGGTTTATTTGGCTTATGCTTCCACATCACTGCTCATCATGGAAGGAAGTCA
This sequence comes from Onychomys torridus, assembly GCF_903995425.1. NCBI lineage: Eukaryota > Metazoa > Chordata > Mammalia > Rodentia > Cricetidae > Onychomys > Onychomys torridus. The sequence continues at coordinate 9,900,810 of NC_050461.1, forward strand.
GGACAGGAACTCAGGCACACAGGAACCTCAAGGCAGGCACTGACATAGAGGCCATGGAGGGGTGGTACTTATTGTCTTGCTCTTTGTGGCTTGCTCAGCTTGCTTTCTTATAGAACCCATGACCACCAGCCCAGTGGTGGCCCCACCCACAATGGGCCAGGCCCTCCCCATCAGTCACCAATTCAGAAAACTTCTTACAGGCTTTCCTGAAGCCCGGTCTTATCAAGGCATTTTTTAATCAAGGTTCCCATCTCTCAAATGACTCTAGCCTATGTCAAGTCAACATAAAACAATACTCCAATAGGAAAACTTGCCCATCTAAGTAGAAATGCAATGAGGAGTGCAGACTCTTTGAACAGACCTTGTAGGAGCACAGAATAACTATGAACACCAAGGAAGAAAGAGCCTTGTGCATGGCATTCAAACTATAGCCAGTAAGGATTGTGCATGTCTGGGAGAAGAAACGGAATGGCTGTTAGGTGGGAGGAACATGGCAGGCTCATGAGAATAGACCTTGACCAAAGCCATAAACGTAAGTCAGACCCTAGCAGTGAGTACAGAGAGATGTGACAGGTTGGACAAGCACCATGAGGTTAGACCTGGAGAAAAAAGTAGCTGTTTTCTTGTGATGTGTATGTGCAGCTCTGGGGAGGTGGGATGTGTCTTAGAGTTTCTATTGCTGTGAAGAGATAATGTGACCACAGTAACTCTATAAAGGAAAAAGATTTGACTGGGGTTGGCTTACAGTTCAGAGTCCATTATCATCATGGGAGGACATGGCGGCATGCAGGCAGACATGGTGCTGGAGAAGGAGCTGAGAGTTCTATATCTGGATCCATAGGCAACAGGAAGCGAACTGTCTCACTAGGTGTAGCTTGAGCATAGGAGACCTCAAAGCCCAACTGTTAGTTATTTAGGCGGTGCTCTTACCCGCGAGGAACACGTCCCAAACACGACAAGACCACAGAAGAGTTTTTATTATAGAGGACAGAAATGTGACAGGCCTGTGTGAAACACATGTGGGTGAGGAGATAAGGGGGGCTCATGCAAGATGGCATCGGCTTTATAAAGGTTGGGCCATGCATGCGCACAGGAACTCATGTGGGTACTCCACGCATGCACGTAGATTACATGGCTGCATGCGCGCACGCTTTACGCAACCATGTAAAGCTACAGAGTCCTGGTCCTGCGAGATGTCTGACCCAGAAATGGCTATTTTGAACCGGAAATAGGCTGTCCGCTGGGCAAGCCTAACCATATGGACATGTTGTAATTTTCTATCACCAACCCCACAGTGACACACTTCCTCCAACAAAGCCACATCATCTCCTAATAGCGCCACCCCCAGTGGGGGCCATATTCTTCCAGACCACCACAGGATGACATGGGAAAGATAAGGGTAGGCTCCAGATTGCCTCAGTAGTCAGTTGCTGCTTGCCAGATTGCCTTTGTCAGGCCAAGGACTTGACAGTTTGGTTCAAGAAGGTGACATGAAGCTTGAGTTGACAGCCATTTCCCAGCTGCATGAGGTAAAAATGGGTTGAGGGATCTGTATAAGAAAAGGCTGCAGTCACAGTTGAAGCCTGATGAGGCGGAGCCCTGCTTGGGAAGGACAGTAATGAACAGGTGTTGGCCCTTGAGTGAGGTCAGTGAGCTCAGTTTGATGCCAACTTGGTTTTTCTCCTCAGGGTAACTTTTCATGAATTCTAACTAATGGTGACACCTTCCAACAGGCTGCCATTGTGTTGTGAAGAGGAGGAGGAGGAGGAGGGGGGGGAGGGGGAGGAGGAGGAAGGAATGCTATCTAGCATTTCTCTTGTTACTCTTTGAGATGACAGAGGGCATTTGTGAATTCAGTTTTTATTTGATACTTTTCCCTTCCACCTTAGGCTTTTAAAAGCCTACAGTGAAATAATTAAAGAACGGTTTTTGAGGCCATCAAGTGGATGATGTGGCCATCATTGTGCCTTCTTACACTCTGTGGAGAATTTAGGGGGGCAGCTGAGAGGCACAGCCTTGAAGAGCTATAATGCTGCTTTCTGTGCTGAGTGGGGGGGGGGGAGTAGGTGTGGCCGACACAGGGACTTTGAAACAGAGCTGGGGAGAACCTGGCTCAGGGCTTCATACTGACTTCAACCACCTGACAAAATCAGGTCCTGAATCACTTGTCTCTTTCCACAAATACAGTCTTCCTGGGAAGAATGAGAGTGTTTCCCCACCACAGACACCAAAGAGAATGTGCTGCGGTGTCTAAAGACCATTTTAAAGTATAGTTCTAGCCTGATTTCTATTTCCGAGAGCTAGCTTAGGGCCTGGCATATGGTAATTATAATAAATGTTTGTTTTTAAAATAGTAAGCAGCATCATAGATTATCATTTTAAAGCTCATTAGTTTAAATGATGAGTCCGGGCTCCTGGTGATCAGTCATTTAATGAATTCTGGAAGCCTGTGTGGTGATAGGCATAATTGCTGTTTATTAAACATTTACTATAGGCCAAGCACCAGAAATTTTACACCAATTACCCCAGCTCATCCTCCCAGCAACCCAGCAGCAGTGCAGGCTGATGAGTCTCTTACCCAGAATGCTTATGACCAGAATGTTTCAGAGTTTGGATATTTTAGATTTTAGAATATTTGCCTAAACCTTAGATAACTTGAGGATGGAATTCAAGTTCACTTATGTCTCATATACACCTTGAACATTGGGACTGAAGATATTTATGTGATATTTTTATAGAGTACCTATGGTTTGGTTGACCAGAAGTCTGTTATTTGGAGTCACAGTGGCACCCCAAACCTTATGATTTTAAGGCATTTTTATTTTTTGGACTACAGTTGTTCAGCCTCTAGCCGCTTTTTCCTCCATTTTTCAGTAGGTGAGATGATAACTCAGAAAGTTAAGGAGACAACTTGAACAAGATGACGGACGCTGTGTATCAATCAAGTAGTCCATGGCGACACATTCAGCGTCAGGCTTTGGGATGCTTCTGTAGTATTATAGCCACTCCTTTCCCCGGCATTAACAACTTTTTCCTAATTCACACTTCACATTAAATGACACATGCCCTCCGGCGTACGATGCTAATGAGTGGGGAAGGAAGGGGTAGTGGCATTTCTCACGTTTTTACCTGGTTACAGGGAGAGACATAATACAGCACCCTGTATATCTCCTTGGAGAGTCAGAGCAGTTACCATGTGAGCAGGTTGGGCGTTGCCATCAAACCCGGACAGATCTGAGGAACTATTGGGCGCCCTGCTATTGTGTTCCTGGTGGAGCTCTTGGTGTCTGAAGGCTTTGGGACGAGATGTGTTACATGCACGAAGGATGATGATTCTTGTAGCCTTCTGGGCCGACCACAAACGCTGACACCTTAACTTGGTTTCTAAGAGCTGCTGATCTACGGGCGGCCAGTGTATGTGACTCTAATAGCCAGAAGGTCCAGCAAGTTCGCTGGGACTCGTTTCCTCAAGAGAGGCGCAAACTGTGAGGTAAGGCGACAGACCGCTGTGATGTTTTAACCTTTTAACCTTTCACATCAGTTTTGTTGATAGTGAGGAAGCTGCAATTTCTAATTAATTAACTTCTTAACATCCGAATGTGTTTCATCTTCTCTCTGGTCTTCAGAATTGCGTTTTCTTAGATTCTTGTGTTGTTGTTTTTTTATCTCCTGAATAATTTCTCACAATTGTTTTTCTTTTCTCTGCCATCCTACCATTTATACTGGCCAACATATTATTTGATATTTGTGTTGAGTAACTTATTTGATTTTTTTTCTAGTCTGTTCTCTACTGTTGTTAATTGTTTTTCTTTATCATGTTTTAATCTGATTTTCCAGTGTGTACTCTGAATATTCATGGGTGTGGTTTACCACTTTTAAGGTGTATAAAGAATAGGAGTTATAATGTCATTCATTGTGTGTTTGAATTTTTTTCATTTAGAAGTTCTAAGAGCATACACTATCTCTGATTGCACCTCTCTTTCCAGGGTGATGTTGCTAACGAAGTGGAGACTGAGCAGATCCTCTGCGATGCATCAGTGATGTCTTTTACGGCAGGCAGTTATTCCTCCTACGTGCAAGTTAGAGGATCGGTTCCCTTATACTGGTCCCAAGACATCTCAACTATGATGCCTAAACCCCCTATTACACGTGTGTGTGTGGGCCAGCCTGCTGGGAGGTGCTTTTGTCTGCTCTCACTCAAGATGATGATTGTTGTCACATAATAAGTGGTTGGGTTTGGGGGAGAGTTTGGTCCTTTGAGCAAGAGCCTATGGAGGAGTAACTCCTGTTAGCTTTCTGTAGTGAATTCATCCTTAATTTTAACTATTAGTGAATGGCATGTTATTTTGCTTCAGAAATGACAGTCATTCGGAGTTAATAAGTACATGCTGAATGAGTGTCCAGTGAGCTCCTTGAGGAGATTTGGGAATGAAGGTGCTAGTTTAGTTGACTTGCATTTCTTTTCCATGTTTTGCATACCCTACACTTGTTTTATTTCTACCTCATAGCTCCATTCAGGTATTTATCCGCCTCTCTTCTTCTCAGTGGACCAGGCAGACCCCTTCGCACATGTAGCTGCTCTTCACTTTGACCAGATGCTTCAGAGGTTTGGCTCCCCCATCATCATCTTGAATTTAGTGAAGGTATGATGTGCTCATCAAACACACGGGGCCACCTCTCCTCCGACGAAAGGCGTCAGCGAGCTGGGCTTTGCCTTCCCCGGAGAAAGAGGGAAGGAGGGAGGTGGGGGAGGGAGGGAGAGGTGTCTGCTGTGCCAGCCTGCTGTGCCTGCACCGCTGTTCTTCGTCCTCAGATTCCATGTGGCTTCTTCTGGCCTTTGCTACCCTGGGGAACCAGTAGCAGATCTCTCTGAAGGGAAGAGGGTGATCTGGTCTACCAGGCTCCTGGTTTCCTTGTGGGAACTGAGTCTACATTAAATTCCTTTGTCCCAGAACAACCTAAGAACACAGACTAAGCTGCCACGCCCTCTCCTTGATATAGCTCACTCCCTCGGCAGTCTTTACGAACTGCAAACCAATGTGGAGCGATAGGTGCTACAGCTCTGGAGGGAAAGGTACCCCGACTGTTGGGAAGTCAGGCTATACCTGCAGCTGTGAGGAGAAAGGTACCCCGACTGTCGGGAAGTCAGGCTATACCTGCAGCTGTGAGGAGAAAGGTACCCCGACTGTCGGGAAGTCAGGCTATACCTACAGCTCTGGAGGGAAAGGTACCCTGACTGTCGGGAAGTCAGGCTATACCTACAGCTCTGGAGGGAAAGGTACCCCGACTGTTGGGAAGTCAGGCTATACCTACAGCTCTGGAGGGAAAGGTACCCCGACTGTCGGGAAGTCAGGCTATACCTACAGCTCTGGAGGGAAAGGTACCCTGACTGTTGGGAAGTCAGGCTATACCTACAGCTGTGAGGAGAAAGGTCTCCAGACTGTCGGGAAGTCAGGCTATACCTACAGCTCTGGAGGGAAAGGTACCCCGACTGTCGGGAAGTCAGGCTATACCTACAGCTGTGAGGGGAAAGGTCTCCAGACTATCGGGAAGTCAGGCTATACCTACAGCTCTGGAGGGAAAGGTACCCCGACTGTCGGGAAGTCAGGCTATACCTGCAGCTGTGAGGAGAAAGGTACCCCGACTGTCGGGAAGTCAGGCTATACCTACAGCTGTGAGGAGAAAGGTACTCTGACTGTCGGGAAGTCAGGCTATACCTGCAGCTGTGTTCCAGTGGGGATAGTCTCCCTGTAGGATGTAGCAGTCCTGCTTCTCTCCGAGAGAGCCATTAAAGCTGAGCTCTGTTCCACTCTGCTAAGGAAGTTTCCCAGCAGAGACTCTGCTCTGCTCCGGCAAAAGAAGGTTTTCACCCAAAACTCTTTCAAGAGATGTGTTTTGGAGGGAGGAATCCAGGAGAGTGGCTGTCTCTGCCAGGGTGAAAAGGGGCAGCTGTTAACTGAACAGGCACAGGACTTCTTAGGGACAGAATTTTTCCAGGGAGATTTTCAGGGTGGGAATTGGTTGGATTTCAATCTCCTGAGCTTGGACAAGCTCAGAGATTGACTGGATTTTGTGTTTAAGAACTGGCTGGTTTTCATGCTCAGGGATTGGTTGGTTTAGTGTTTAGAGATTAGTTGGCTCCCCTGCTCAGGGATTGGCTGGTTTTTCTGGTCAGGGATTGGCTAGTTTTCCTGCTCAAGGATTGGTTGGCTTCCCTGCTCAGGGATTGGCTGGTTTTCCTGCTCAGGGATTGGTTGGCTTCCCTGCTCAGAGATTGGCTGGTTTTCTTGCTCAGGGATTGGTTGGTTTTCTTACTCAGGGATTGGCTGGTTTTCCTGCTCAGGGATTGGTTGGTTTTTGTACTGAGTTGGTCAGGGCCAAAGTGTGTTTCTTTCACTGGCCCTTTTTAACCCTTTGGCTCTAGTTTCAGGGTCAGGGTGTGTTTCTTTGGTTCTGGTTTCAGGGCCAAAGTGTTTCTTTCACTTCACTGGCTCTGGTTTTAGGGCCAGGGTGTATTTCCTTCACTGGCTCTGGTTTCAGGGCCAGGGTGGGTTTCTTTGGCTGGCCCTTTTACTCTACGCTAGGACTGAAAGGCTTCATTTAGGAATGAGGTTCAAGAATTAGGTGGGCTTGTGAGAACCTCAGGCAATATGGTATAATTGTCTCTTGGCTCTCAGCTTCTGCATCAGAGTACACTGACTAATCCACACACCATGTGCATAGATGGATATGCAGGTCAGAGGCCTAGGCTGGAGGGTGAGATTATCCAATAACTTTTAAATCCATTGCACCCAAGTGAATTGAAAGAACCTCAGCCAGAGGTTGAGAAGACCTTGACAATATCAATAAAAAGATTTTATTGTATTATGTCTATGACAGTGGCCAGCAACATAGCAGTATATGAGATTATTCTGTGAGGTTGATTAGCAAATGTCAGTTTAATAAAAAAATAAACAACAATAAAAAACCAAGGAATCCTTGTCCATTTAATTACTTAGCCAGTATTTTTGACAGTTTTATATATATCAAGGTAATTGTGTGAACAGTTCCTGCCTTTGTGGAACTACCAGTGTGAGGGGCAGAAATGTTAACTGAAGCATAGCTGCCAATCAAGAAGAGAAGAGAAGTGGTCAATTTGAAGAAAGGGGCGTGTGTGTGTGTGTGTGTGTGTGTGTGTGTGTGTGTGTGTGTGTGCAGTACCGCTAAACGCCTGGCTCACGGGGACAGTGTGGGTGGTAGGTGTGCTTGGTTAAGAACGTGGAGGAATATGTGGTCCCAGAGTGGCAGAGGCAGTCAGTGTCCTTTCTTTTGGTTTCTGTGATCACATGCAGCCAAGGATTGGCTTCATAATCATTACGAAGATGATTATAATGTCCACACGTGTTTATTCACATTAATGCGGAAGTTGTATATTCACATCTTGTTCCCTGTCTGCTCACAGTAATGTCAGCTGGAGCTGATAAAATATAACTTGGACTTAATATTGCTGCATCACACACACAGTTTAAAGTTAAGGTGGAAAACTGTAATAAAACATTTGTTGATTTGCTGCTAGGCCTGGTGGCACAAGCCTATGATCAAGAAGCAGAGGCAGGAGGATCACAAGTTTAAGGCCCAGGGCTAAAGAGTGAATTTTAGTCCAGCTGAACAATTCAGTGAGGCCCCGGCCCAAAGTAAAGAGGGTAGGTGTGGATGCAGCTCAGTGGTAGAGTACCTGTCTACACGTAGAAGGCCCTAGATTCTGTTCCTGTACTGTAAAAAATTGTGATAATTATGAGTGCTTTTCCAGTTAGTCTATATTATTAGTATAGAAGGACATTACTGTTAGAGCTATTACTGGAACATATGCCCAGAACTAGGAGAGAGGCTCTTGTTCAGGCTTTATAGATTGTCATTGAAAAGCCCTAGTTAAATAGAACCCTGAGCCTAGGGTGCTTGGAATCCTCTGTTAATTATACACATTAAAAGTGCTGTTTAATTCATGTGACTGGAAATTGCCTGTGACTGAACTAGGCCCATTGGCCTCCCTGGAGCCTGCCAGTGTAGTTTGGAAGGAGTTTTAAGGAAGCAAGTTTATTTACAAGGCAGCCAATGGTGGAGACAGGCTCAAACCCAGGACTTTGTACATACCTGGCAAGCGGTCAACCATTGAGCTACATCCTTAGCCCGTCATCAGCTATTTTGTTTATAGGATAAGAGAAAATGCTTCTTTTTTTTCACTTGGAAGAAGATCTTGGTAAGTTGTGGTTTAACTACCAAAGAATTCCCATGTCTGTAGGATAACAGTGTCCATAGGATGACTGTGTCCGTGTCCATAGGATGCCCATATCCATAGATTAACCATGTCCATAGGATGACAATGTCCATAGATTAACCATGTCCATAGATTGACCATGTCCATAGGATGACAATGTCCATACATTAACCTTGTCCACAGGATGACCATGTCCATAGGATGACCATGTCCACAGGATGACCCTGTCCACAGGATGACCCCGTCCATAGGATGACAATGTCCATAGATTAACCATGTCCATAGGATGACTGTGTCCATAGGATGACCCTGTCCACAGGATGACCCTGCCCACAGGATGACCCCGTCCATAGGATGACCATGTCCATAGGATACCCATATCCATAGATTAACCATGTCCACAGGATGACCATGTCCATAGGATGACCATGTCCACAGGATGACCATGTCCACAGGATGACCATGTCCATAGGATGACCCTGCCCACAGGATGACCATGTCCATAGGATGACCCTGTCCACAGGATGACCCCGTCCACAGGATGACCATGTCCACAGTATGACCCCGTCCACAGGATGACCATGTCCACAGGATGACCATGTCCATAGGATGACCATGTCCATAGATTAACCATCCACAGGATGACCATGTCCACAGGATGACCCTGTCCACAGGATGACCCCGTCCACAGGATGACCCTGTCCACAGGATGACCCTGTCCACAGGATGACCCTGCCCACAGGATGACCCCGTCCATAGGATGACCATGTCCATAGGATACCCATACCCATAGATTAACCATGTCCACAGGATGACCATGTCCATAGGATGACCATGTCCACAGGATGACCATGTCCACAGGATGACCATGTCCATAGGATGACCCTGCCCACAGGATGACCATGTCCATAGGATGACCCCGTCCACAGGATGACCATGTCCACAGTATGACCCCGTCCACAGGATGACCATGTCCACAGGATGACCATGTCCATAGGACGACCATGTCCATAGATTAACCATGTCCACAGGATGACCATGTCCATAGGATGACCCCGTCCACAGGATGACTCCGTCCATAGGATGACCATGTCCACAGGATGACCGTGTCCACAGGATGACCATGTCCACAGGATGACCGTGTCCACAGGATGACCATGTCCACAGGATGACCGTGTCCACAGGATGACCGTGTCCACAGGATGACCGTGTCCACAGGATGACCGTGTCCATAGATTAACCATGTCCACAGGATGACCATGTCCACAGGATGACCGTGTTCACAGGATGACCATGTCCATAGATTAACCATGTCCACAGGATGACCATGTCCGCAGGATGACAGCAAGGAGGAAACACTTCTGGTTTCCTGTTCCCATTTGCCCTGTTGTGAGCCTCTCCCTCTCAGGACCCTCTGATACACAGGATGACCTGTATCTGGGACTTTTGCATTGGCTTGTGAAAGGGTTCTTCAGCCCTGAGGGACTGACTGAGCAGCCTATCAGCACTAATCCAGTACAGACTGCACACAGCAGATTTGGTGACCAGGAAGGCTAAATAAATAACTTTTCTTTCCATTCTCTCACAGAGGGGCAGATTTCACACGAGAATTTCAGAAGGGCTCTACTTCTCTATTTAAAGAGCTTTTGAGAATTCTAGATATGTAACTTTCCCAGATAAAATATAAGCAAAGTATACTTTCATCCTAACTACTGATCTTAACTCTGTTCTTAATTCTTATGTAATTTCTCCATTTGTTTTATTCAGCTGTGCAAAATACAGCCTTGTTTGTTTCTACAATGTTATTAATTCAGTTTGTGACAATTGAAAAGTGGATACCATGAGTGAAAACAGCACACTTAGATGCCAACAGTGGTGCTGTAGCATCTTTGAAGTCTCTGCTGCAGTTTTTCTTTGTTTCTAAGGAAAGGCCTGATCAAGGTAATGCTACAAACTTTTCACTGAAGGCCATGGGAAGAACTCGCCATGCTTCTGTCTCCTTTAAACATTCATGCTGTGAGGGAGACACTGCTGGAGCCCAGGGAAAACAGACAGCTTTGCTAAAGGGTAGCGTGCACAGGGCCACACAGCCTTCCTCAATGAGAGCAGGGAGGTAAGCCAGCAGATGCCACAGGCAGAGGCAGGGGTGAGGCTCGGGCCCATGCGTGCCTTTCAACCTCAGGTCATGCATGCTGCCACAGTGTGAAGGGATAAAGTGACTGCCTGCTGCCTCGAGGTTTCCTGTGTTGGATTCAAAGGCACTCTCTGCTGTCCTGGGTAGGGATCGACTGTCCAGAGCATGCTGGTTTCTCTCTGCATTCCTGGTTCTCGTCTCCTCCTTGATAAATGAGCATTACTGGTTTAGGCTGTGGATTGTGGATGTATGGGCTAGGCTTGTATGGAGCCACTGGGGCTGCAGAAGATCAGCCAGGAACACCCAGCCTCCCCAGCTCTGCAGGGCTGCTGACTCATTCAGGGAAGCTCTCTTAATTCACATTTATATTATTTTCATCTAGTAACTGGGTTTCACTTCAGTATTTAAGACTGAAGCTTTTCTTGCTAAGGTGAGGTACAAGCCACAAAACTAGCTGAAAAGGAAAAATGGTTAAGTCAATTCTGTTTTAAGGTAATTTGTAACTCAGACATTTACAGTTTTTAAAAATACATTTATTGATTTTTATTTTATGTGTGTCTTACCTGCATGTATGTCACTGTGTGTATTTGGTGCCCACAGAGGTTGGAAGAGGGCATCAGATTCCCCTGGAACTGGAGTCATGAATGGTTGTGAACCATCACAGGGGTGCTGGGAATCGAACCTGGTTCCTCATACCCACCGAGCCATCTCTTCGGCCCCACATTGAAGATTTTTAATGTAAAAATTATCTGAAATGTTTTTGATAAGGAGCGAGAGAAGAGGAAGCATGAGAGGATCCTGAGTGAAGAGCTGGTGGCCGCCGTCACCTACCTCAACCAGTTCCTGCCTCCGGAGCACACCATTGTCTACATCCCCTGGGACATGGCCAAGTACACTAAGAGGTGAGAGAGACCGCCTTGCTGGGGAGTCTCCTCGGTGACAAGCTCCTTTGGTTTCCTTTGTGAGACTTAGGTGAGGTGGTTTTGAGGGCCTCCACAGGTGACAAGCTCCTTCCCTGTGCATTCTGTCACCTCCTCTCTGCTGTCCCGGTTTCTCTCTACCTTGTTTTTCAAGGAAGACGCTCCTCTAGGTGACCCCTCTCAGAGATGAGCGTGCAGTAACTCTGTCAATGATAATACATCCTAGCTCCTCACTGGGCTGACTAAGCCCCTTCAGCTGCTTGCTTCCGAAGTGTTAGAACTTTAACTTACTCGGGGCTGTTCTAGCCCAGGGTTTTCCTGTTGCCTGTCACCCACCTCCACCACTGCCCTGGGACGCTTCCTCATCCCTCCTGTCTCTCAAGATTTGGTCCATTGAACTTTGCATTGTTTACCGTGTATCATATGAGTTCTGGGTTTATTTACTGTGACTATATTGTTGAATGATTTTATGGAGTTAATGCACCAGGCGCGTGCATGCATGCGCACATGCACACACACACACACACACACACACACACACACACACACATTTACCTGGAATGTGTTAGTTAAGGCATTGCTGCAGTCATATTAATTTATTTTCCAACTCATCTTCCCTTGCCACTGCACTATGCATAGTTATTGCCTGATTATGGAGTCATTTGACTGACTGCTACTGAGGATGGAAAGGCTTTGTTGAAAACCTCTCACGGGAATGTCCCAGGCCAAGACTGAGGAGTTTGATACCAGTGTTTGATATTAAGTTACTGGTCTTATTGTTAGTTATTGACTACACATTGTAATTCTACCTTAATTATTTTGGTGTTTCTGTGACATAAACCGCATGATTAAAACAATCGAGTCCCTGAACATGGCTGCTGTTGATGTTGTTAGCTTCAGATGGGAGAGTCATGATATATTGACACCTGAGTTCTCACTTTTTCTCTCTTCCTCTCTCAGTAAGCTGTGCAATGTTCTCGATCGGCTGAACGTGATTGCAGAAAGCGTGGTAAAGAAAACAGGGTTCTTTGTGAACCGCCCTGACTCTTACTGCAGTGTTTTACGGCCAGATGAAAAGTACGTTCGATATTAGTTAGACACTTGAAATAAGCGATGGAGAGATAAAGTAATCGCCATGCAAGCTTGAACACCGAGTTCAGTCCCTAGACCTCCCGCAGGAAAGCCAGTGTGGTGGCATGTGCTTGTAGCCCCAACACCAAGGAGGCAGACAGGCAGGTCCCTGGGGCTCACTGGCCACCCTAGCGCACTTGGAGAGCTCAGGCCAGTTGGAGACCCCTTTTCTAAAAAACAATGTGAAGTGAGCACAAGGGCTCAGCCGGTAGAGGCCCCTCCCATCAAGCCTGAACTCCTGGGCCCCACATACTAGAAGGAGAAAAAAGACTCCCACATGCTGTCCTTTGACATTCTTATCGGGTACTGTGAGGTATACAAGTGCCCCACACCCCACACCACATACACAAGGAAAACCTAAATCAAGGTGTTTGTTCTTATGTACAAAATATTCCAGGGGTTGGAGAGAGGACTTAGTGACAGCATGAGAACCTGAGTGTGAATTGCCAACACCTATGTGAAAAGCTGTGCATGGCTGTGTGTGCCTGTAACTCCAGCATTAGGAGGCACAGACAGGCAGATTCCAAGAGCTTGCGGCATGCACACAGTCACACACGCACACGCACACGCACACACACAGAGTAAGATATTCTAAATACAGGAGGACTATGCTAATTAAAGAATAGATGGATGGACTAACAGTCTTGTGGGGAGGCAGGCTGCTAAGGGGAGTATGTAGTGAACATTCACTGTGTACTTGGGAGTTCCTGTGGTGATTATATACCTTCAGATGGGAGCCACAGGAGTCCTATCAGTTGCTTTGTGGAATAAACATTATATAAGACATGTGTGTAAAGTAAATTTTTCTGTAGTGAATTCACTGTTTAGTATTTAGAAAGAACAGGGAAATCTTTCTGATTGACGATGATGCTTTCATGAACGTAGAATTGGTTAGCATGCTACAGTGGTTTGCTATAACTCTTGTTGCTAGCGTGTTAGCTGCTTTGGATAAAGGCCTATGCCTTATTTGTCTTTAAAGGAATCAATATTATGTATTTCCAGCATTTGATTTTCAGTTAACATTGTTAACTATGGTGGTCAAATGAAAAACCCCAAATCAACCATTAATGTTTATGTTTGGAAGAACCCTTCCTTCTGCCCTAGTTTACAGGGTTTGAATTTTAGGGAATCTTAATGTACACTGTGTGTACAAAGGTGTAGAAGGTTTTACTAGGAAGATGCCTGCAATTCTGTGTGGTTACAGAGACCAAAGAAAGATACGGGCTTAAAGGAAAGCAAGGGATGCTGGAAGAACACAGAGAGGGTGCCCAAGAGAGACACGGGCAGCATAAGATGCCTCCGTCCTGAGCTCTTTTTAAGTAGAACACAGTGACCAACCTGTCTCAGTTTTTTACATCTGAAAAAGTGAGAGTATGGAATTACCTGATGTCGGGCTGGGGATTTAGCTCAGTGGTAGAGCGCTTGCCTAGCAAGCGTAAGGCCCTGGGTTGGGTCCTCAGCTCTGACAAAAAAACAAAACAAAACAAAACAAAAAACCTATCTCGAGAATTACCTGATGTCCAGAGACCTTCTCTTCTAACACTATGACTCTTAAAATCTGGGAATATATGTAGCTGGAGTTATCTCCAGTCCTGCTCAGGCCTGCAGCCACTCAGACCAAGTAAACACACAGAGACTTATATTACTTATAAACTGTATGGCCATGGCAGACTTCTTGCTATCTACTTCTTATATCATAAATTAACCCATTTCTATTAATCTGTACATTGCCACGTAGCTTGTGGCTTACCGGTACTTTACATCTTGTTTCTCATGGCCATGGTGGCTGGCGGTGTCTCCGGACTCAGCCTTCCACTTTCCAGAATTTTCCTCTCTGCTTATTCTGTCTATACTATACTTCCTGCCTGACTACTGGCCAATCAGTGTTTTATCAATCAATCAATCAATCAATCAGTCAGTCAGTCAATCAATCAGTCAGTCAGTCAGTCAGAGCAGCACATTCATAGCATAAAGAAAGACATCCCCAGCAAATATATATTATGTCTTTCCTTTAAGGAACAAACATACGGGTTTGCGGTCATGGCCTAGTTGTAGTGCACATGCTTAGGGAGCCCACAGCCTGGGTTTAGTTCCCAGCATTGGAAGAACATAAAATGTAACATGTCTGTTCTTACCCAGGTGGAATGAACTAGGAGGCTGTGTGATTCCCACCGGTAGGCTGCAGGTATGGATAATAAATATTATATTCATAGTGAACGCAATCTGTGTCGATGGTATGTAGTGTTTTGGGTGGTTGGGATTTGTTTTTTGTTTTGTTTTGTTTGAGACAGGGTCTCATTGTGCATCCCTGGCTAGCCTAGCCTTTGTTTGCTTGCATCATCATTAAACATTATGTTTTTAGATCAGGCTGGCCTAAACTCACAGAGACTTACTTGCTTTGGCTTCCCGAGTGCTGGGATTACAGGCATCTGCTACCATACCCAGCTAATTTTTTTTTTTTTTTGGTCTTGTTTTCTATTAGGAACTGTTAAGAGGTATTTGATGCAAGATTATTAAAATGATTTTTTTAAAGCTTCCCTGCTAGTGTTTAAATCTTATACAAAGATATATAGCTGATAGTATAGCATATACATTTTTCTACATATAAATTTTTATTACTGGAAATTAAAAACGAGAGTATGGAAATGATAGGTTAGGCTGACTTTGGGAAATAAGCTAGTGTGCATTATATTTATGAGCTGTGCTTTAAGAATGATATGGCTTAGGACTGGAGCTTTGTGGTTAAGAGCACTTCCTGCTCTTCCAAAAGACCCATGTTTGGTTCCCAGCACCCATGTGGGATGGCTTGCTGCCAGCAGTAACTCTAGCTCCAGGGAACTGGTACCATCTTTTGGCTTCTGAGGGCACCAGTGCACACTTGGCACACACACAACCTTAAAAAAAACATGGCTTTAACCACTGAATATTTGGTTTGTATAATAAAGGAGAAATATCAGATAAAAATCCATATTTTACTGATTAGTAAATATAGAAAATATTAGCTGTTTACTTCATCTTGTTAAGCTTTCAAAGTAAATTCAAATATAGCCCGGGTATAATGATGCTGTTAGGGTGACATTAAGTGAACAGTAAATACAACCTTATATGATTAGCAAAATGTTTTTATTATTTTAACCCTTAACTTTACTTATTCAGGACTGGCACCCCCAGCTTTCTTCTGTTACTTAATGCACAGGATTTTCCTGTGGTTTGGAAGTAGTCTGGGTGCCTGAACAATGACCTAGAACTTCCTGTGCTCTTTGTAGACTGGCATTCTGCGAACCAACTGTGTGGACTGTTTGGATCGCACCAACACAGCGCAGTTCATGGTGGGCAAGTGCGCTCTGGCTTACCAGCTGTATTCCCTAGGACTTATGGACAAGCCTAACCTACAGTTCGACACAGATGCAGTGAGGTAATCCTGATTGGCTGCCATTGAATGTCAGCAGTGACAAAGGCAGGTTTGACTCACAGTGATTTATAAACTCATTCCTGCCTTTAGGTTCCCAAAGATTTATTGCTCGTTGACAGTATTCAAGTTAGTTCTGTGCTTCTATTAAATGTTGGTATATTATTACCGTTGGGTCTTGTTTTATTTGCTTGCATCATCGTTAAACATTATGTTTTTTAGATAAATCCCAAATACTCAGACAAACTAGTAGGTTAAATAAAAACCCAAATGGCAATGAAAAATAGTACCAGTTCTGCACATGTTTTGAACTAAAGATTCAAAGTGTGTAAGATGGATTCTGCATTAAGGATTACTGTTTCTTTGTTGTCTGTCAATTGTGAAAATAGAAAGTATATGGCTTGCATGTCTGCTGTGTTCCTGTCACCCTTAAGTCCCTGTGTTGAATTTCTCACCCCCAAAGTGATGGTATTAGAAGATGGGATCTTTAGGACATGCTTAGATCTAAGGGCAGAACCCTCATCATTGGGGTTAGTGGCATATTAAAAGCGAGGAATGTTTGTTACTCTCTTCCTCATGTGAGGCCAAAGCAAGAAGGCACCACCTATGAATGAAATGGGCCTTTGCGAGACAGTGAATCTGCTGATGTCTTTATCTTAGATGCTGCAGACCCAGGAGCTATAAGAAATAAATGCTGTCTCCAAGTCACCTTTAGAGCAAGGTGCTCTCTGTAACAAGACCATTTATATATATTTAACAATTCAGAGGGACCAAAACGGTGTCATGGAAGTGAATTAATCTGGCAGACCATGGAGTGTAGGAGTCTTTTTAATATGGGTAGAAACAGTGTGGTTCAACTTTAGTAAGTTAGATATTTGGTGCCTCGTTTTCTCATTAAGAGTTTCTGTGACCTTGGATCATTATAAAACATTTACACTTTTTTCCAAGATGTTGAAGAGTCCACTTGAAAGAGTCAGGGGAATCCATAAAGTAAAAGACTTTTTTTTTTTTTTTTTCTGAGTCTGGTCCAGTGAATGGCTTGTACAATCATTTTAGTTAATTTCCCCCCTTCCCCCATTATGGGAACATAGCCAAGGCATGGCACATGCTGGGCAAATTCTTCACCACTGAGCTCTTCCCAGTCCTTCTCTTGGGTTTCCATTCTGGGACAGGATCTCCCTAACTTACTCAGGTGCCTTGAATCCCCTCTGAGTCCAGGCAGGCCTGGACTGTGTGGCCTCCTGGCCCAGGTCCTTGGTAGCAGTGGCATTATAGACCTGGGTCACTGTCGTACAATGGGAGTTTCCCTTCTGTGTAGGTTATTTGAGGAGCTCTATGAAGATCACGGAGACACCCTTTCCCTGCAGTATGGAGGCTCTCAGCTCGTTCACCGGGTAAAAACCTACAGGAAGATAGCACCCTGGACCCAGCACTCCAAAGACATCATGCAGACGCTGTCTCGATACTACAGCAACGCCTTCTCAGGTAACTCTCTGCCAGTAGGCATTTCTACCACTTAAATCTTAAGTGTGTTTGTCTTCTTGTACACATACTTTTTTCCTTTTAGCTATTTATTTAAAGAGGTTTAAATTATTTATAATTTAAATAAAATAGAATTTGTGACTTAGAAGGTTCTCTAACTATTTGTTCAATAGACAAATAAATAAATATTAATTTTTTTTTTTCAACTGGGTCTCATATACCCCAGGCTGGCCTCAAACTTGCCGAGTAGCAGAGGATGACCCTGAATTTTGGATCTTCCTGAATGCAGGAATACAGGGTACCTCGCTATGCCTGACTTACAGGTTCTATGGATTAAACACAAGTGTTTGTACACACTAGGTGAGCACTTTGCCAGCAGAGTTACTGTCCCTGAAGTCCGTACTTTAAACACGACACTGTGCATTCCGCCCCCGTAGTTGCCGTTCTTATGTGCTGGAACATGGCTGGACTTCCTGCCTCCCTCCTCTTTTGTGTCTTTCTCCTTCAGTGTTTCTGAATGTAGAAATTTGAAAGTATTGAATAGTTTTGTTTTTTTTTTTTCACACAGAGGTTAACATCTTAGTAGTTGTTTATGAATGTGTTACTCAACTTAAAAATGTCTATTAGGAATGAATAACGACAAACCATACTTTGATGACTCATACTTTGATGACTCATACTTTGATGACTCATACTTTGATGAGTACCAAATCCAACGGGTTGTTTCAATGGTCCTCTCCTCTCTCCATTCCGTTGTCAGTACACATAATGTGTATCACACGGGGAAGCGATTGTGAGGCAGATCCCACACACAGAATCCATCCAGGAGGATCCCAATGGTTGATCCTATGAGTCTTCCTCTCTAGAATAGAGGGAGGAAACTTTGAGTGACTGTGCGGAGGGGTGGTGAAGCTGTTCTTTGGAAAGAACTGCTCTTGCCTGCTTCTCTGTCCCTCACTCCCACTTCTTCACCTCAAGTGAAGGGAAAAGATGGCTTCAGCAGGCTCTCGGTGAACCTGTTGTGGTGTCCTGCCTTTGGAGGGATCCCATGTGTTCGCCATGGATGGCTGTGCATCAGGTGTACAGCAGAGGGATGGCTGAGGACGATGCTGTATGGTGAGAACTGTCTGCATCCTTGGAGTAAACCTTACAGGACATGAATGTTTGATGGTAACCAGATGTAGTTTCCAATGAAGCTGACTGCATTGGGTTGGCCTGGGCCCTAGCCAGTGAGTCTCCCAAAGGACCAAGAGTCCCTGGCAGCCAAGGACCAGGAGGTAGAACCAGGAGGTAAAACATTTTTAGATGAGCCTCTCTCATCTATAAAGATGTATGTGCTCAGACCAAGGGAGTTGTAAGGGAGTCCCAAGTGATAGGAGCCTCAGAAACACCCATGAGAGTCAACATTTACTTTCAATGTTTACAAGGTCCAGAGTGAATGGAAGTGAGTCAGCCATGACTGTTTGTATGTACTTAGCAACGTAAAACAGCACATGATCATTTTGACAGTTTGTGTGGGTCATTGGCACAGATGGGGGGGCGTGTCTCCTGCTTAGAGTCAGAAGGCTGAAGTGAGGGTATCACTCAGGCCTTCTCATCTGGAGCTGCCTCCAAGCTCCTGTAAATTGGCAGAATCTAGCTCTGCTCTGCAGGACTCGGGGCCACCTGCTGCTTCACAAATGGCGAAGGAAGGAGCCCATCAGCAAGGCTAACAGGACAGTCTCCCATAGGTCACATAGCTGAGAATGACATCCTGCCACGTGGCTGAGCCCACTGATCAGAAGCAAACCACAGGTAGGTCCTGTACACATAACTAAGCCGATAGCATCAAACTACAGATGCTGACCGTCTCCAGTTGTGGACACCGGAAGTCTCACAGTGTCAGCAGGGTGGTTCTGCTGAGATCCGTAGATGGGAATCTTCCCTTGCTTCTGTCCACTGTGGTTGGCGGTCCTTGGTGTCTGTTGAGACAGTAGTAGTCTCCAGTCTCTGCCTGCAGTTCCCACACACACTTTCCTTCCTGTAGTTGGAGAGCCTCTCTCCAGGTTCCACCAAGCCCCCTGCGGTCCTACAACCCACATATAAAATAATCATACAGACACTTACATTATTTAAGCTGTTTGGCCATTAGCTCAGGCCTACCATTGTCTAGCTCTTACTCTTATATTTAGCCCATTTCTATTAATCTATATTTTGCCACATGGCTTGTGGCTTACCAGTGTCTTTACACATTGCTTCTCATGGCAGCGGCTGGCAGTGTCTCCTCCCAGCCTTCCTGTTCCCAGCCTCCTCCTCCTCGTCCCGCCTACCCTATCCTTCCTGTCTGGCTACTGGCCAACCAGCACTTTATTTATTTTAACTAATTAGAGCAACATATTTGACATACAGAACATCCCACAGCACCTTCCTGTGCTGGGCAGTCCTCACGGTGTGCTCGGCTGTGTCTCCTTTTCCTTTTAGTATAAGGGCCCTGGCCTCGCGTATGACCGCATCTTAATTTGATTCTATCTACAAAGATCTCTTTTCTATGTGTGATGACATTCCTTGGCATTGGGGGTTCAGGCTTCCAGATCCCTTGTGGAGACACAATACATAAAAATTGTATAGAAGGTGCAATTGTAAGACATGCCAACCAGGACAGACTTCTCTGGGTGCGTGTCACCATGGTAAGGGGTTAGAACTGCCCTTAGAGAAACAGCCATGCGCAGGGGCCATGATCGACACTTAAGGACCCAGGCTGCTTACTCAGAGTAGGAAACAGAAAGGAATGTGTAGCTCTGTAGATGATTTAGAAAGAAAGGCATGGTTTAGGTAACGATGATACAAGAGATCAGTATGTACAGATAGAAAGGTACAGCTAAATTATGCAAGCTTAAAAATGAGCTGTTATGAAAGGCATTATGAATAATGTGGCTGAAACACGTCTTTATTTTAAGAAGCGTGGTGTCATTGGGGTGTACACCTTATTTTGTCATAACTGAGTGTTATATAATGATGAAAATATAGAATGATTTTCTTTTGAGTATTAAAGACCACTTTGCCACATTTAATCAGTCTTGTTATGTGATGCCTATGGGCTGAGCAGGAAGATATTTAGAATTAAGAAACTAAATTAATGAAATTAAGTGGTTGGGAATTTTACCCTTAGTTTGTACAGACAGACGGCTGCTGTATAAGCCACTCTTCAGACCCCTTGTTGGACCCACTTTTAAAAACTGTTCTTAAAGGTAAACACTGTTTTTCAGGCCTGTGGTTGCAGCTCTTTGGGAGGCTGAGGCAAAAAGACACCTCAAACTTAGGAGTTTGAAGGCAGTCTAGGCAACATAGCATGCTCTATCTCAGAATACACAGATGCACACGTACACACACACCCATATATGCACACACACCTATGAATGCGTGCACTCTAGTACATGCGCACACACACACATCATGCATATGTATAATTTAAATGTAGTAAGTGGTGGAAGTGGACCATGCCCTCTTCAAACAGTTTCAAAAACTAAAATGCGAACTCACAAAGTGAAGACTGCCATGCTTATGTGCAGGTGAGTGGGGGGACAGAAATGAGCTGGTTTCCCCGGAGCCAGGAGGTGCTCTGCTGGTGCTGTATCCTTGTCCCTTTTCTGCTCACCTCTGAAGGGGAATGTGCAGAGACTATTCTAACCTATCACAAATAGTGGGATGACCACCTGAGGTCCTACTCAGAGCAACAGATTTTAGTAAGTAAATCCTGGTTGGGTATAGCAGGACAGGCAACTGCAGAAATGTTCTCATAGCATTTGGAATGTGATTGATAACTAGGAAATCAAGGCACTTCACTGCCAGAGCAGTTAAACACGACAGGCGGAGAGATCTAAGTTGTTCCTCTCACTTTAGGGTGCACAGAGCACACTGCAGACACTGGCAGTCTTGGGACATTCCCTAGTTTTGTCCATTCTCCAGCTCCCTGGAATGACTGCCCTATGCCTCTGTGAGCCTCGGCTGCCGACTTTGGCTCACTCTCCACTGAGAAAAATCAAAGTTGTGGAAGGGAATTTCCTTCCACTGCGAGATGCAGAAACTGTGCATATCTGCATGGGGCCTGCCTTACATTGTTGTGGTGGTTTGAATTGTATGGACCCGTAGACTCGTGTGTTTGAATGCCCATTGGGAGTGGCACTATTAAGAGGTGTGGCCCTGTTGGAGAAGTGTGTCCCTGTGTGGGTGGGCTTTAAGGTCTCAAGTCTTGCCAATGTGACACAGCCTCCTGCTGCTTGTGGATCAAGATGTGGAACTCTCAGCTACATCTCCAGCACCATGTCTGCCTGCATGCTGCCTTGCTTCCCTCCATGGCAATAATGGACTAAACCTCTAAACTGCAAGCCAGCCCCAATGAAATGTTTTCCTTTATAAGAATTGCAGTGTTTATGGTATCTCTTGATAGCAGCAGAGACCCCAAGACAGTTGTGTTTCAGTCCTTGTCCCTGCCCAAATTTAAGCCAGGCTGTCTGCTGTGTCCTGAGTTGCACACTGCTCTTGCTCTCCCTTGTAATCATATATCCTGTTGCTGTGCCCAGTCTTTCTCTTCTCTGGGTCCCTCCACTGACAGAGCACACGGGTGTGCTCCATCCACCCTCCCAGCTGTCCTAGCTCTCTGCTCACCGGGGCGGAGCCTCTTGTTCCTCTCTGTTGGGCATCTGCCCAGGTTTGGTGCTGAAACGACCCATTTCAGGATCGCCAGGATCGCCAGGTCGCCAGGTCGCCAGGTCGCCAGGTTGCCGTATTCGCTGGTTACTCTCTGCCTCCCTCCTACCCATTCGCTTCGGTCTGGGCTGACACTCCCTGTGTCCCCTAACTCCTGGGTCATCTCTCCCGGACTCTGCTGATGGCCCCTCTGTTTTCAGCCTTCTTCATCCTGTCTTCTCTTTCTGAACTTTTACCCTAGGGGCATCCTCACATGGTGGACAATCAGATACATCCAATGCCTACCACCACCCTCCTGTTAAATACTGCATTCCTTTTCCATAGTAACTAACCACAGCAGCACTCAACCCATGTCCTCTGCTGAAAAGGAAGAAATAAAGTCAGCATGTCAGTAAACCTGGGCTGTTATCTAGGTCTCCATGGCTCTTTCTGGTTGGCGGCAGAATCCCATGCAGTTGCGGGATTGAGGTCCAGTGTTCTCATGGGCTGCTGGCTCTAGGTCTAGAGGAATTCATTGACTTGTGACTTGTTCTGTTTGATAGTCCTCACTGGCACACTGTGTGTGTCCATTTTGGGCTTTAAGTCTCTCTACCATCCCCTCTGCCTTCCTTTTCTGCTTTTAAAGGATCCACATAATTTCAGATAATTTAGAATAATTTCCCTGTTATCTTGAAGTTGTTATTATTAAATCAGTTATATTTGCAAAATGCTCTTTACAATGAAATGTAAAATATTCATAGGTATGACACTGGGGAATAGAAATGTTCCATCCAGATATTCTCTTCTTACCATATACCACTGCTGAGTCTCAAAGTAACTGTGCTTGGTGAGACACCGAGGAAGAGTGATCTTGAGTTTGGGGTCAGTCTGGTATACACAGCAAGTTCAAAGCCAGCTTAAGTTACATAGTGAGCTAGAGATTTGGTTTAGTGATAGAGCACTTGTCCAGCATGTGTAAGGCCCTGAGTTTGACTCCCAAACAGCGCGCGCGCACACACACACACACACACACACACACACACACACACACACACACGAGCACACACACACACACACACACACACACACACACACACCCTCAAACTCACTATTTCTGAGACAGAAAGTCTTAATTATCTCTAACCTGTTTTTCTACTTATTTTTTTCTACCTGATGCCTGTCATTTAATTCAGAAACTTAAGAATCATCCTTGAATCCTTTGGTTATCAGCTATCCTTACCCACAGTCTCCTGTGTGAACAAATCTTGTTGGCTCTCCCTCCAAAATGCAAATCAAATCCTCTGTTATTGCTTTAGTAGAAAGGGTCTCTCCACAGCTGTAGGCTCCTGACTCATCTCTAGGTCTGCTTTTTCTACCTGGCTGTTCATCACAGCCAGTGTTATGTACGTGTTTAAAGTCAAACCAGATTGCATCACTCCCCTCTTCCAGACAAGCAAACAAACAACAATAACAAAAATCTCTTCCAGAGATTTCTCACCATGAAGGTAGGGGGCCACCTGGGCTGTGGCTCTGTCTGTCTGTGGTTCTGGGCTCTTTACATTGCCACCATCCTATACCTCCCTGTTCTGGTTGTGTTGAGCTTGTTTGCCCTTCAGGCCTCCTCAGTACTCAGTCGTGCTGGGGCAGGGCCTAGTCCTCAGGATCTGTGGACCACATCCTTCAAATCTTTACAGTTTGCATGGTAGTCTGCTCCCTTTTCCCTGACTGCCCAATCCTGTTCCTGTCTCCTCCTGTCACTGGCATAGTTTCTGCTCTTCTGAAAATAGCTTTCCTTTGCACGCACGCATGCACGCACACACGCATGCACACACACACACACACGCACGCACGCACGCACGCACGCACGCACGCATGCACAATTTCCTCTCTAAATTAGAAAACTCTAATAGCCAGGTTCTTGTTAGTCTGTATCTCCAGGAAAGGACATTGAAGGTTCTTGAATGAATGATTTCTTATCAGTCATTAAATCACAAGTGTTAATTTTAGAAAGTACAAAGTATCTCATAAATAAATCTTAACCCACCTCCAGAGAGAGCCGCTTGTTCATGTTTAGGCAAATGGGATTGTTCCGTTTTTACTATGCATGTGATTTAGAATCTGCTCCTGCCCTTGTGATGACCTTTGTGGCACTCTTCTACAGTGTGGTTGTTTAGTAACTCCTTATCCTTCGTAAGTGTTATAATCCAGTTAGTGTGTATCTGCGAGCCTCCTGAACAAACGTCTTTGCACACAGTCTTTTCCTTGCCTCTTGCCTTTGCTTACAGAGAATTTAAAAACGTATTTACTAGGTCAGAAGGTAGACATGTCTTTCAGAGCCAGTCTCATCCGTGTGACAGAATATCTCACATGAACCTAAGGGGGTGCATTGACTTAGTCCACGTGTTTGTGGGCTTTTCGGTGGTTGTTTGGCCCTGTGTGCTTGGGCTAAGTGTCACTGTGGTAGGCCCTGAACTACTGAAGGCGCTTTCCTGCCTGAGCAGAGGGGAGTACAGGAAGCCACCAGGCAGCATAGTTCCTATGGACATGCCCCCAGAGACTACTCCTACATAGGCCCACCTCCTACATTTCACCACTACGTGGTGCCATCATCTCTGTAAGACCCTCACAGACACACTCAGGCATGCTTCACTGATCCAGGAACCTCTTGGTTCAGTCAGGTTGTTAATCAAGGTTACCCATCACACACACGCAGGCACATCTCCCTCCCGAAAGATTAATCAGTTAATGTTTCTTTCATCGAGTCTGGGAGCACTGGGTTTGAAAGTCTTTAGTGGAAATGGTTTAGTCAGCGCTGGTTGATAACTAGCAGAGCTGGACTTTTGCTTGTTCATTGGTTCTGTCTCCTTCTTTTCAGGGTTACAAGTGCTTGTGTCTACTGGGTGTTGATCTGTGCCATTCTTACACCCCAGTAGTACTGGTTTCATTAAATGGTGCAAGGCGGGGATCTAATTTCATTCTTCCTTCTCCCCAACAGTTTGAAAGTACTATCTCTTGAACAGTAGTTCCCTCCTGTGCTGATAAAGAGGCCACTTCATCACAAACTTAATATTATTATAATTTAGTTCCACATTGTTTTCAGACAATTAATTAAAAATTACTATATTCAGTCCTGTGCCTTTTAAATATAATTAGTAATAGAACTGGTTAGTATAATAGCTTAAATGGTATTTGAATGGTTCATAGGGATTTTGGTTTTAAAGCATAAATGATTTGTCTTCATGCTCACTGTGTTACAGAAGACCAACCTCTGTTGAGCACTTGACCACACCCAAAGTGCTGTTTGATTTAAAAGGTGAAACAAACTCCTTGAAAGCATGGCTGAAAAATGGAAAGCTGCTTTAGATAGTACGAAGATATTCTGGGGTACTGTATGAAATGAATGATCAAGTGTGATCAAGTCTATTCAGAAAGCATAGAGAATAATATTACTCTGAGAGCAGGATGTTTACTTTGGTTCTGTGTAAAGACATAAAAATAGGGGTGGTAATGTCTGTATCATCTAATATGCATTTTCTCTCAGCAAGGAGAAAAAAGGCCCCAAAGATATCAGCATATAAACACACCCTTTTCATGTATTACATTTAGCCTGAAAGGTAAGTGCTGTTTTAATAGAATGCTTCCTGTCAAACTATGAATAATAGGCATACATATTCGATATTTCGTTTGCTTTTGCTAAGACAACAAGATAACCCAATCCTAATTTCAGGTGTATGCATTTCCACCGTGCTCCCTCTCAGTCCTCCTTTGTTTTCAGAAAGAGGTTAGGGTGAGTGTGAACAACTTGCACATTGAGGCCTCTAGACAAGAAGGAGATGACGGGGAGTGATAGGGGCCAGGGAGGAGAAAGTGTAGAGTGGGAAAGTGGGCACACGCATTCCAGTGTGATTGTTGACCACAGAGTATAAGGAGGAAAGGACACAGGACGCGTGCCAGTCAGGTTTGTCAGGTGGAGGCACAGTGTGGGAGGGCAGTGTTGGGGTGGCTGGAGGGTTGGCAGGAGGACGCTATTCATGTGCCCTTGCTGTCTTCATTGTCCCTGAAGAGGCCAGCTTTGCAGCTGAGGGGCAGAGATGCGGTAAACAGTGTCTCTGTGGAAGAGGGGATCATAGTAAGAACTCTGCAGCTGACCAGGTCAAGGTCATGCAGCAGAATTTCTGTACCAATTGGGTCGTTCTGTCTTTAGAACAAAGTATGGTGTTTACCTGAGACAAGCTAACAAATGCCGATGATAGCTTTTTATTTTAAAACCAAAACCATTCTAGCCGGGTGGTGGTGGTGCATGCTTTTAATCCCAGCACTTGGGAGGCAGAGGCAGAGGCAGGAGGATCTTTGTGAGTTCAAGGCCAGCCTGGTCTGCAGAGTGAGATCCAGGAAAGGCGCAAAGCTACACAGAAAAACCCTGTCTGGAAAAACAAAACAAAACAAAACAAACCCAAAAAAACAAAAAACCCCAAACCACTCTAAATATTGTATGGCTCTTAAGCTAACTTCAAGAAGCAGTCTATATCCCCTCTTCCCTATTTCTGAGAGACATCGGACAAGAAGGAAACGTCATTCACAAGCAGGATTTTCCTTCCCCTAAGAACATGGATGACTGAGTTTGTGTATGTGTGTATGGAGTTGGAAATACAAATGCATCTTCATAGAGATCTGGTCTAAGAAACTACAGTTGGATCTGTGTCCTTTGGGACCATGCCCTCCTGGGGCATCTGCCTCAACGGTGGGTTGTCTGAAATACATATTTTTGCTTTTTAGATGCTGATCGACAAGATTCCATCAATCTCTTCTTGGGCGTTTTCCACCCCACAGAAGGGAAACCTCATCTCTGGGAACTCCCCACAGACTTTTACCTGCACCACAAAAACACCATGAGCCTTTCACCATCTAGAAGGAGGTACCTGCTCCCCCTGGTCTACCATGTAAACTCAGACTTGATGCTGTTTTGAATAACTATTGCATGACATGAGCACAGGGTAAAGCAGCGAGTCTGAGAATGTGTGCTGTGGCTTTGGGCTTGGGCATTTCCTGGCAAATCGTGGTTAGTAACGGGTTGTTCTGCGTGGTCCCTGAGATCCAGGTAAATTTTCAGGACTCTGTCATGGGACATGGTACAGAGCCACTAAAGCAAGCCAACAACTTCATTCTTGAAAGTTTCCTACAACTGAGAAAGAAACCCAAGACTCAAGTCTGTCTTGGCGTTTTCAAGTGATAGCTGAACAGTGTTTGCTTTGTCACATCAGAGTCAGAAATGCTTGCTGATGTTCTTCCAGCATCAATAGCTCTGTGTCCCCACAGGAATCCAGAGCTGCGATTCCAGTGGCAAATGAGCGCTTCTGTCAATCTGGCCTTCTGGAGCCGTTCACCAGTATAGGCTCTTTGGTTGTCGTTAAATTAGTAAGAATCTTCTCAAAAGAGAAGCATGGAGGCGCATGCTTTTAATCTCAGCCCTGAGGTGGCTAAGGTGGTGGGATGGCTGCAAGTTTGAGGCCAGCCTGGCCTCCGTAGTGAGATGTGTGTCAACCTTTTAGCTCATAAGAGTTTTCTGTGAAGAAATGAACACTTTCCCCGAAGCACTTTAATATGGTGTCACGTAACGTGAGCTTCCAAGTTGCATGAATCTGAGTTGGAATATCTCCAAGTGTGTGCCTATTTCTTTAACCTCTCTGAGCCTCATTTTCCTCATGTGCAAGATGCCAATGGCCATGTGCACATCTCGCATACTCACCCTGAGAACTTAGCTGCAAGCTCTCCAGTGCTTTAAGTAAGGAGTCCTGTGCGGATAGGATTAGTTGTACCTCTTGAGCAGTCGGTAGGAAGTTGGAACATGGCTCCTCTCCCCTCAAAGCGTGTAGTGACATCAGACTCCACCAAGGTGCTTTCATCTCACAGTCAGGTTGATGTGGTAAAGTTGCTTTATCAATACTGTGAGTTACTGCCCGCCTCTGATTGTGTACAGACCACAGGCAATCATAAATGCTAATGTAGTTGTTGGGAATGTCTGTGTTGCTGCAGACATATTTAACATGGTAGCAAAGTCTCAGGGTTTTATAGGTTTCTCACTTTTGTTCTTATCAGCTTATATTAGAATAAATACCTTAATTCATGATCTTTTTCCTCTAGAAATGAAGTTCTGCAAGTTTTAAAATTATAGTTATTATTTATGACGTGTGTGTAAACACTAGTATTTTGCTTTGCGGGTTAATTGACTAGAGGTAAATGTGGTTGATTTTCTGAAATGTCGCATTGCCCAGTACTGAAGCTATTAAGATACAGCCAACATTCCGGTTCAGCAGAAACTATCTGTGTATTCCCAAGTGTAACGCTGCTTGCTTACCTTGGGTTATGTAACTGAAGCAGGTGGTTTTGGGGGCCTTTGTGTGGGAACAAAAGGAAGCTGGTGTTACAACCCATGTCCTAAAATAGGAAACTGAGGTGCCGAGAGAGTGTGCCTTGGCTGAGATTATTCAGCTACTTAGATGATTCAGCAAGAACAGTTACAGGCCTGACATGGGGAAACACAGTTTCATCGAGGTCGATAATGGGGCTCACTCTGTTACTTACCGCGCTTGTACCAGAGCCTGTTTGATAGAAATCTCCAATTGATATTGCTCGTCAGCACAGCTTGTCACTGTAAGGTGCGTTTCAGTGTTTGGTTGGGGATTTGTGGTGTCACCCAGCTGTGCAGATTGTTCTGATGACTGTTAAATTGGGGTAATCCCCTACCCAAATGTTAACCCAGAGGCAGCAACAGACACAAATGTGGGGGCTCAGACTCGCTCACATGGCGCTGAGTTCGAGGTTCTGGAAATAGGCACTGGGACCCCTTACACCCGCCCCCTGGGACCTTGTTTTCTTGTTGCTAGAAAGGAGATGGAACTGGATCTCAGAAGGTCATTTTAAGGCATAAGTAAGAAAGCAATCTTGAAGCAGCTGGGCCCTGGTCACCTCCTGTTGACACCCGAGTGACCTTTGGAAGATGATTCTGCTTGATAGTCCTAAATGTTTAAAGATAACTTCATACATCCCAAATCTCTTCCTCAGATTTCATAGCCCCTGATGCTCCAGCTGTTTCTCAGAGACTCCAGTATCAAAAGTGCTCTCCCTATGTGTACACTGAAGTCTGCCCTAAGCTTGCAGCCATGCCTGTGGTAGGGTCAGAGGTTAGCCTGGCTTTTGCCTGTGATTGTGAGACCATGGGGTCACCACTCGGTGTCTGCATTCTCTGCTCGTCATTAAATGTCAGACTACTGTGGCTGTCCTCAGCGCTTTGCTATGACAGCGTTCTCTGAGCTCCTTATCCATTAGAAATGCCACATCCCTAACCATGCCACACTGCCATGTGGACATCCTTCTTGTCATGCCTGCTTCCACAAGAAAGACAAAGTTGTTAAGTACATCCTCTTTACTAATCGAATACTCCTGTAGTATTAAGAAGTACATAAAATGCTTCTTCAGATTTAATCAGCTACCCATCTGATCTCAGTCTAAGTCTTGGATGAAAAATGCTGTGTCGGACCTGTGGTGTACTATCTGATAACTCCATCCATGTAACACTGTCTGGTACTGTTTGGTTGGGGTCATTTAGACAGTTGTGGGTCTTAAGATGCTGTTACCCTGTCCATGCGTCTTTGTCTTGGTTGCCATATTGACAGCTTTCTTCATATTCACTTATCTTGTTCTAAAGAACTCTCAAGGTACTGGAAGAATTAAAGACGGTCCATCTTAAGGTTCTCTTTGAGCTAGGTAACCCAGCAGAATTCAACACTCTTAATTCTAGGGACTAAGAAGAAAAGAGTGATTGATGGGGTGCTGTACCCAAAGGAAGAACTTCTCAACAGTCATCTCCTCTTTGGTGATCGCTAGCCAAAGCAGGGCGCTGCCTCTGCAGGTGCTCCTCCTGGAGCAGATGCACCTGGGAGAGGTGGTGGAGGCACCACAATCCTGTGATTGCCCTTCTCCTACCCAGGGCGTGTCTGTCTCAGGGGGCTTCTTTGTTTCTGAGACCCATTCAGGACAGAGGATTTTCAAAAACATTCTTAAGTCATTTTATATTACTTAGAGAAATGTAGTCTAATAATATAGTTTGAAAACTTACAGCCTGGTCTCAAATCACTGATATAAAAGTATTTCTTAATTCTAGTTGTCTGTCTGTCTTAGTTAACCTTTCTATTTCCACGAAGAGACATCATGACCAAGGCAAATTACAAAAGAAAGCGTTTAATTGGGGGCTTGCTCACAATTTCAGAGGGTGAGTCCATGATCACCATGATGGGGAGCATGGCAGCAGGCAGGCAGGAACAGTGGTAGAGAAGTAGCTGGGAGGGAGGGAGGGAGGGGGGGAGAGAGGGAGAGACAGACAGATAGATAGACAGACCAACAGACACTGACTGGGCCTGGCATGGGCTTCTGAAACCTCAAAGTCCTCTTCTAGTGACACACTTCTTCTAACAAGACCACCCCTAAAACGGTTCCACCAGCTGCGAACCAAACATTCAAATAGATGAACCCATGGGAAACATTCTCATTTCAACCACCACATCTGGAGAGTACATTCCAAAACTCATCCTGTAGACAGCGATTGCTTCTTTTTCCTAAGCAAGCCAATGGTAAGTAGCATACTTTTAGCAAGTTCCTCATATACTAGTTGATATCTTCTCTGCTGCCCTCTTTGCCCGGGTTGGATCATCAGAGAATGGAAGATACACACACTCTGCCTGATGAGCATGTGTGCCCCGACATGCTCCACCCTTCTAACAGTCGGGCCATGTCTTTCTCTGACCTGAGTCTCTGCCCACAAAAGAAAATGAAATCAGCATGAATGTGGCTTATTTGTATGTGCAAATTTATCTCTTTGGTTATTCACAACCTGTCTCTATGGGAAATTTGAATCTGTGACTTTGCTGGGATTGACGTCGCCTTTACTGACATGTAGTTGCTGGGCTCTGTCCCCTCTCACTTTGGAGCATCAAGAATGCATTTATCATGCTTGCTTTGGCAGTGCCTATAGTAAAATTGGAAGATTGCACTTAGCCATTTCCAATGGAGTAAGATTCGGATCTCACCTGCACCAGGACACTTGGCTAGGGATGTTCCGCTGCTTGCTTCTGGCTTGGGCTGTACACACCCCTCTGCCTTGTGTGGCTGTTATTCTCAGTGTAGCTCTTTGAACACTTAGGTGATTGATAGACGCTGAACAATTGAAGTAAGCCTCTGCAAGTGGCAGCTTCTTCCTATTCTTTTCATGGCCCCAGGCCTGCTGTTGAGTAAGCAGCTTGGAATCAGTCCTTCAGTGGCACCCGGTGGCGTGTAAAAACTCGGGAACCCTGGGCCAGTCTTGTGACTCGGAATTTGATGTGTGGGAAGGTCAAAGGTTACCTGTGCACTGTGGATTTGGACAGAAGTCCCAGTTAGACGCCAGGAAGCCTTTTCTGCTGTCAGCTCTGCTCACACCCCAGACCCCAGGCTTCCTGCTCCATCCTGTTCTTTCAGTGTGCATTCTGTTTGTCGTCTCTAGGAGACATCCTGCCAGTGGCATTTGGGTGCTCCTCCATTTTTTTTTTTCATAATTAGGAATACTCATGACCATAATTTCAGCATTTTTATCTTTGAAAACCCATTATATTAAACTTCCTTTGCAGTGTTTTGGGCCATAGGCTTTAACTGTTGGAAATCTGTCTTTTACATTTGTATGTTATTTCTCTTTCTAGCCTTCATAAATGTTGACACAGCTCTTTCTCCTGGAATCCCTATTTTATTAGAATTTGATTTGCAGTTAAATTCTTAGTTGAGGGAGAAAGGGTTTCAGGATTTGTTCCGATTCTCTACATATATCAGAGATGACTCTTCCAGCAGAAGCCCAGACAGTTGACGTTCCCTGCCCTGGCTCTGGCCTCTGCGCATAAGTGGTCCGTTTTTCAGCTAGAATGGATGGAGTTCCCATTGCGCCCTAGGGGAACTGTTCATTAGGACTGTCCAGTTTGCTCCTTGATGATGTCAGTGGCCTGCTGCAGTAACTGTGCACACATATCCCATAGCAGAGTAGAAGCAGCTTTAGCTCTCCAATAACTAGACTCGGGTCACGGTCTCACTGTTCACCAGGTGAAGCAGCACCCAGAGGAGTAAGCCGGAGCCTGCAGGGTTCATGCAAACCTGTGTTTTTAGCTACAACTAAGCAGCAGCAGCAGCAGAATATATTGGTATTTCGCAGATCTCTGGTGGTGGACATGTAGCAGCAAAGGGCATGAGGAGCATTTGAGCGTATGAAGACGTACTATGTCAAAGCTCTGCAAATGTGTTATTAAAGAACAATGTGGAGGAAGCAGCTTTTATCTGGTGACTTGTGGAAAGCCAGCATTTACGTTTGGTCCCCCTTGTCTATTTTACCTTTGTAGTTACACATACTGGTGGACACCAGAGGTGATAAAGCATTTGCCACTGCCTTACGATGAAGGTGAGTACCTGCTTCTTTCAGGTTCTCTACCACGTTTTAGAACTATGCCTAATTGGACTTAAAGCATTAGCATCCCATATGCTGTCCTATGGAAAGACGTGGATTCATGATTATGTTGCTATTTTGTTAGGGGACCATAGCATGTTTTAGCGTCTTACAGAAAGAGATGATTATGCTTCCTTCCGTCTGAGTAGGCCTTTGCCTCCTGTGTTGTGCCTTAGAGTTATTAGATAAGCTGTGCAAACGTTTGGTTGATGTGGTAGTTCATTTTAAGTTAGTACTGATTACATTTCATATTAATTTTTTATTATATCTTGGAAAGATTGAAAGGAAGTAAGCCAAAATTAAACACTTTTCCTATAGTTAGGCAGTGAAAAGGGGATATATATATATATATATATATATATATATATATATATATATATATATAAAACATTCTGATCACATTTAAACTATATTTTATTAATGTGTCAGAAAGTCAGGAGAAATTATATAAGGAAATACACTAAAATGTACTATAATTAGAATGTTTCCAAATTTAAATAATTCCCCAACTTTAGATATACTATAGTTCTGGCTGAATGACTATATTAGTAATTCATTATCTTGACCTTGGGCGATCAAGTTTCCATTTGTAAAGGGTGGTAGAATTCTATTTAAGCCGTGGTTGTTCATCTGAACTTTGGGGAAGTTCAGAACAGGTTACCAAGGATTTTTAAGTTGTTACTAAATTATTAATTGATTTCCCAAGTATGTGCAACTTGAAATTCTGGATAAAATCACTAATAACATTGCTGAGGTGGGTTGGTTGTTTGGGACAAAGGAAAGCACTTTATTTATTATATTTTGTGCAGCTGCAAGTCCCTTTACCCACTGAGCTGTCTCCCTGGCCCAGAAGGGACTTTAACAATGACCATGAACAGGATCTGAGAAGCAACAGAGATTTATTGAAGACCTAACTGCGTGCTTGTTTGTTTAAGCTAGATTGCAGGGGCGGGGATTTAAGAGCAACAGGAATTTAAGGGAATGAGTAACTAAATTTCTGAAGTAACTCTCTGCTCCCACCTCGACCCCTGAGGACCCTTCTTAGAGCAGTTCCAGGCAGATATGATTGGTTCTGTGTGTTAGACTCGTTCCTGAGTAAGTACTGGGTACTGGAGCTGAGCGAACTTGGTCAGTGCTGTGTCTGACACAGGGTGTAGCGGCGCTTCTCTTGAGCGCTGGTGGTGTCACACAGATGTGTGCTGGAGGTCTTCTCAAGTGCTCGGAATAACACAAGTTTTTCCCTCAGTCATCTGTGCTGCAAACTTGAAGAAGTTGATCGTGAAGAAGTTCCACAGGTGTGAAGAGGAGATAGACATCCACAACGAGTTCTTCCGGCCGTATGAACTGAGCAGTTTTGACGACACCTTCTGCTTGGCCATGACAAGTTCAGCCCGGTATGTTGTGGACACGCCAAAGCTGTAGGCGCTGGGGAACTCTCATCTCTCTAGTTCTTAGAGGTGTGTCTGTCATTACCAGAAATCAGTCCTGCAAGCTGCCCGGAGTGGGGCCTTGAGTCAGAATGCTTCCTGTGATGGGGAGCCTCCCACTTCACCTCCCTCATTTGCCAACTGGGCTAATTGCTCTTGTTGAAATATGCCCTGTTAGCCCCAATTTGCCATTAGGAATCAACTCAGTATTTTTCACCAAATGTAGAAATTGAGGGCAACATGGATTCACTGTGACAATAATTGAGTATTTATCTTAGGTCAGCCATTGTCTCTGTGACCTCAATAAAGGTACCCAGGTTCTGATCCTCATGGTCACATCTGTTCTCCTCTGTTCTGCTCACCTCTCCTCTCCTCTGCTCTCCTCTGCTCTCCTCTCTGCTCTCCTCTCCTCTCCTCTCCTCTGTTCTCCTCTCCTCTCTTCTCCTCTCCTCTCCTCTCCTCTCCTCTCCTCTCCTCTCTTCTCCTCTCCTCTGCTCTCCTCTGTTCTCCTCTCCTCTCCTCTCCTCTCCTCTCCTCTCCTCTCCTCTCCTCTCCTCTCTTCTCCTCTCCTCTCCTCTCCTCTCCTCTCCTCTCCTCTCCTCTCCTCTCCTCTCCTCTCCTCTGCTCTCCTCTCCTCTCCTCTCCTCTCCTCTCCTCTCTGCTCTCCTCTGCTCTCCTCTGCTCTCCCCTCTGCTCTCCTCTCCTCTCCTCTGCTTTACTCTGCTCTCCTCTGCTCTCCTCTGCTCTCCTCTCTGCTCTCCTCTGCTCTCCTCTGCTCTCCTCTCCTCTCTGCTCTCCTCTGCTCTCCTCTGCTCTCCTCTCTACTCCTCTGCTCTCCCCTGCTCTCCTGTCTTCTCCCTCCTTCCTAGCATTGTCCTAATAGATAGGAGTGGTGTAACTCAGGTTTATCCAACACTTACTTTCTGCATAAGGCACATCACAGGCTTCTTATGCTTAGAAACACTGAACAGCCGTAGCCTTGTGCTCGGGAACCATTTTAACAGCAAGATTGCCAACAGAAAATACACACAAATGTAAGAGTAGCCCCAAATAGATGGCTTAAAGGACACTGGTTTACAGCGTGAGAGCAAAACCAAAGACAGAGGCCAGCTTCTGAACCTGGAGAGCTGGGTGACTCAGGCTTTCAGGAGTGTGGGTTTGTGTTACACATACACTCTAGTGAGTAAGCAAATTCACACATGTGAAATCTGCAGATGCTTGCTCTCTTCCGCTCCTTCTCCTCCTCTTCCTCCTCCTCATTCTTCTTCCTTTATGCTTAAAAAGAAAGAAAAAATAAATTGCTCACCAAGACATTTTCAGACTAGTAAATAGACATTTGGCCAGTATGGTGGTACACATCTATTATCTCAGCACCCGAGAGGCTAAGGCCA
This sequence comes from Onychomys torridus, assembly GCF_903995425.1. NCBI lineage: Eukaryota > Metazoa > Chordata > Mammalia > Rodentia > Cricetidae > Onychomys > Onychomys torridus. The sequence goes on from NC_050461.1 coordinate 9,936,139, forward strand.
GAGGATTGCTGTGAGTTCATGGCTGCCCTGGGATATGGAGTGAGCTCAAGGCCAACTTAGTCTATGCAGCAAGACCCTGCCTCAAGAAAACAAAACAGAAAAATAGTAAGATAAAATTAGACATTTTGAGCCACACCCAAGATTACTCCCCCCCCCCCCAAGAAAATGTAGCATTCAGGCACAGTGTGGGAGCAAGACCTCCACCCAAAGCTGGGGCTATTAGCAGAACTCACCGAACTGCTGCCCTGTTGGCCCAGCTTTGGTGTGCCTGGCTTCCGTGGCGACAGGAATTCGCCTTGATGCTGAGGAAGGAACCTGGGCTTATCTCAGCGAGCGGAACATTAAATCAGCTTCTGTGTGAAGCATTCTGTCTCAATTAGGGTTTCTATTGCTGTGAAGAGGCACCATGGCCACAGCAACCTTTATTAAGGAAAGCATTTAATTGGGGTGGCTTATAGTTCAGAGTCCATTATCGTCATGGTGGGGAGCATGATAGCATGCAGGCAGAGACAGTACATCTGGATCAGAAGAGAGACATCGGGCCTGACTTGAGCTTCTGAAACCTCAGAGCCCACCCCCAGTGACACACTTCCATCAAGAAGGCCACACCCCCAATAGTGCCATTCCCTCTGAGTCTGTGGGGGCCATTTTCATCCAGACCCCCCAGATTCCAGCAGTGGTGTTGTGAATTAGCCCTAGCTTAATGAGGTGGATGTTGCTATCTTAATTCATATCACCATGTTTTGATCATTTTGTCTGCCTCCTTTAGTGGTCTGGCTTAGAAATACGGTGCGTAGACCTCAATGGCTTAGTGTTTGGTCACTGGTTTGTTTGCCAGAGGACTAGTGATATTTAACCAGGTGGTGTGCATCCTCATCATGCCTTGGGTGTCCCCACTTCCCAACAAACTCAGCTTTGCATTCAGAACTCCTGGGCTCTTGCAGCTGTGAGAGAAGTCACCATGGTCACATGGACATTGCTCAGAGCTGATGGTGCATGGGCTTTTTGCAGCCCTGTCAGCTGAAGAGCGCATGAGTACTTGTGTTAGAATGTGTGTAGATCCAGAGGCAAGGTAGCAGACAGCTGAGTATGAACTGAGGTGGACGCCAGCATCGTCTACACAGATGGTGATTTATAGAGTATTTCACCTTTCTTCGTCTTTTTCTAGTGATTTTATGCCTAAGACTGTTGGCATCGATCCAAGTCCATTTACTGTGCGAAAACCAGATGAAACCGGAAAATCTGTGCTGGGGTAAGATTTGCATATAGAATGAAAATGTAAAGATTCAGGTAAAATGGTAGTGCTTGCAGTAGTGTTTCCATCCAGAGCTGATAATGTCAACTCACATGGTTTAAAGTCTGTCTGTTGCATGTATACCAGTAGCTCATGTAGCGCACTGGGGTTGTTAAAATGTCCACTGTGAAAGTAGAACTTATGGTAATCTCAGCAACATGGTATATTTTATCACTTTAAATTGGGAGCATAACATATGGTGTAAGGATGGGGACGGATGTTCTATCAATAACCCAGCTTTCTTTGTTTCTCAACATAGAACACTTAATTAAAATCACTACTTATTGTATTGATTTTTTTTTGGCATCTAAATGTAAACTCAAGTGTGCTCTAACTGAGAACTTGATAAGTTTCCTGTGCGTGGCTAAAAACATTATTTGCAGGAAGAAATTACTAGAACAACATGACAGGAACACTCCATGTTTACATCTTCCCACTGGGAGACTGGAGACGTTTATAGTGTTTGGACCTGACACTCCCATTCACCTCAGTTGACCTTCCTCCTTACAATGTAACATTGCTCCTCAACTTGCACCAGAAGTCACGGCAAGACTGTAGCTACACTATCCCAGGTGTATTTAGGATGGGCGTGCAATTGGATTTTAGCTATGTGTAATTTACACATGGGTTGTATACCATTTTCTGGATGCACCATTTCTGGGCCTTAAATTCCTGTCACACTCATTGAATCCAGACACTAGCATCTCACACGCTCTTGCTCTTCACTCAGACGTGGGCTTGGGGCCCAGCCATCCACACTGAAGGTTAAGGGTTCAGCCTGTCACACTCATTTCCATCTTTTTTAAAGAAACAAAAGCAATCGAGAGGAAGCCGTCCTGCATTCAGCCCTGACCAGGTTTAAAAGAAGGGGCTTGTTTAGGATTTTTCACCCAGGGTGTTTCCAGGACAGAAAAGCAGCCAGCTGCCTGGACGGAGGTAGCACAGAAATACTGTCAGCTTTAAGTTTTAGTTGGAGGTCAGAATGGAATTGTTTTTTACAGTATCTAACTCTGGTGAGACATATTGCTTTTTTTCTTTCCTGAGATATTTCCAAGTATGATTGTGTTTTTAGCAACATATATTGAAATACTTTAGCAGTAGTGTGGTGGGTGTAGGCAATGGTTCAGTTAGTAAAACCTTGCTTTGTAAGCTGGAGGCTCTGAGTCCCATGTGCAGTGCTCACATAAGGACCCTAAGATCTCCAGCATGGTCCCCTTACGGACTTAGAAATGTAGAAAACCCCAATTCCAGTTACCAGGAGAAAGTGCAGGCGTTAGCAGTGAGAAGGCCCCTGCCCTCCTCTAGTGCATTTGACTTACTTTTTAATTACAGCAATTCCAATGTGTGTAAGATAAGTACTAGCCTTTCCACTTCAGCACGACTTGAATCCAGACACTAGCGTCTCACACACTCTTGCTCTTCACTCGGACGTGGGCTTGGGGCACAGCCATCCACACTGAAGGTTAAGGGTTCAGCCTGTCACACTCATGTCCATCTTTTTTAAAGAAACAAAAGCAATCGAGAGGAAGCCGTCCTGCAGCGGAAAACAGCGGCCAGCGCCCCGCCACCCCCCAGCGAGGAGGCTGTGTCCAGCAGCTCTGAGGATGACTCCGGCACCGACCGGGAAGATGAGGGCTCCGTGTCTCAGCGCTCCACTCCCGTGAAGATGACCGACCCTGGGGACAGTACCAAAGTGACTGAGGTGCGGGGGCAGGATGCACGTGTGAGCCAGCCCGAGGCTCTGGAAAGTGATCTTTAAAATCCTGCTTTTACTTAAAAGGCCGAGAGCAGGAAAATGTCACATTTCCCCACTCACGCTCTTCTAATCTGGTGCTCCAGGCACAACCGTAGGACGGCTGCGTTCTGCTTTGACCTTGGAAATCTTTTGGCTTTGCTCCTCTTTGTTGTGGTAAATTTTTTACCTCCTCAGAAGTTTTCAGAGCTTCTTGTCTATCTTGAGCATCGAATTCTACTTGGTGCCTGTTTATTCCCCCATGGGACACTGGGCATGCAGGGTTTGGACCTGCCTTTGAATGGCCCTGGGGAAAATGAGTCCTGTCCAATTCAATTTACTAATATAGCAAGGAAAACAAGTAGGCAGAGCCACATAGGACCTAATAATCTAGCTTTGAGGAAAACTGCTTTGTAGAAATAGCTAAAAGTCACAGTGTGGTAAGAACACAAACTGTTAGTTGAGAGTTAATGAACTGACATTGGCCTCATCCATCCTGCTGCCTGTGTGTGAAGATAGTTATATTGGAAAGCTGCTGTGCCTTCTTGCTTACGTTGTGTATGGTGGCTCACATTATACGCTAAAGGTGAGTAGTAGCAACAGGGGCCATATATCCCTACAAGTCTAGACTATTCACTGTCTGTCCTTTGATAGGAAAAATAAAAAAGAAATTGCCAACTCCTGCAGTAGATACAGCAGCCATGTTTATTTAGCATATTTTTTTTAAACCTTAAACTAAGTCATTTTAGTAAGAAACAGAAACTATAGTTTTGTGTGTGTTTGGGTTTTTGTTGATGTAGTTTTCTTTTGCTTTGAGGCAGGGTCTCACTCCATACCATGCTGTATTAGAACTCACTATGTAACCCAGGTTAGCCTCAGCGTCACTGCAATCCTCCTGCCCCAGGCTCCCTCCCAAGTGCCGGGATTGTAGGTGTGAGCCACTGTTCCCAACAAAGAGATTTTCCGAAAGCTATGAGCTAAAGTTTAATGAGCAATATGAAAAAAAGTATTACTGCTGTTGTTGTAAAATTCTTAGACTTCTTTCCTTCGTCTCTGGAGATCTCTGGAGAATATCTGATGATTCTAACCGATTCCTGTTCTTAAAACTCTAGAATGTGGTCCAGCCCATGAAAGAAGTGTATGGAATTAACCTCTCTGATACCCTGTCAGAGGAAGACTTCTCCATTTATGCCAGGTGAGAGACTTGCACACAGAAAGGAAAGAAAAACGATGAAATGTGGGATTATTATGATGTATAATAACTCTAGCTTTTCTGTCGTGGTGATAAATACTGAGCAAAACTAACATGAGATGGAGAGGGCTTCTTTGGTCTCTCCACAGACCTGGAGGCTTCCTATCCCATGAAACCTCATACATGGGCCACCGTGTTTTTTCTTTATTCATTAAATAATTTCACCTTTATGTATATGGGAACTTTGACTGCATGTATGTGTGTGTACCACATGCAGTGTGCCTGTTGTCCAAGGAGGCCAGAGGAAGGCATTGGGATCCCCTGGAACTCAAGTTATAAGCAGTTGTGAGCTGCCATGTGGGTTCTGAGAACCAAACCCAGATCTTTGGAAAAACCCAATGTTCCTACCCACTGAGCCTTCTCTCCAGCCCCACAATGGTTTATTTTTTTTTTATTGTGATAGTGACTGTATATTTTATCTGAGAAATTTAGCTTTAAATGTGTGTAGCTAATATTGCGTACCATTCTCTCGTTCCCCAAACTGGATGCAATTCTTCCCTTGCTGTCAGAGAAGAGTGAGTTCTAGGGAGCTTGTCAGTAGCCCTGTAAGAATCCCGTGACTGTTGCTCCTGTAGCTCTTGACCTTCGAAATAGCTTATGAAAAATAAATGATAAGATTATCCATAGTCATCAAAGGAAAATATTTTAGATGGTAGAAAAACAGAACGCAAATAAGCTCCTGGATCCTGCCCTGTCACCTCCCATGGGAACAGGAGAACAGACCCCCCCCCCCAACCTCTGAGGGCGGTGGGCATGTGTGGGATGGGCGTCCTGCAGCCAAGAGTCGGAGCTAGTGCCTGTGTGAAAGCCACTCAGCCGGCCAGGGGGGCAGGGGGTGATGTGGCGCTGGTGGCCCACCCCGCGTGCTCTATTTGACTGACAGCGTTTTCCCTAGGAGTAGCTGGAGTAGAGTTGGGAGTGAGAGGAGAGAGGACCATTAGGGCCTGGGGAACCGGAGTCAATGCTCTGGACTCTTAGCAGTTTCCCTGCCTGGGGGTGGGTCTCTGTCCTCTCATGACGAGCATCCCGACCCCGTGCTCCTGCATTCCTAGGTGTACAGCTTCACACTCGGGTAAAGGAAATGCACAGTTGTGTCACCATGGCCGTGCAAGTGCACTCTGACCGGGGTGAGCCCTAGAGGCACTGCCGGGGCTTCCTTCTTGAGCTTCTACATGTCTGTTGTAATTTGTAGGTTTGTTCAGCTGGGGCAGAGTCAACATAAACAGGACAGGAGCAGCCAGCAGCCATGTTCCAGGTGCTCTGACGGAGTTATAAAATTGTAAGTACTACATGCAACCTGGAAAACTTTAAATTTCGTTTGTTTATTTTGTGTGGTGAGTGTGCGCGCACACATGTTGTGGAGGTCAGAGGACAACTTGGAGGATTTAGCTGTCTCCTTCCATCATATGGGTCCCAGAGATTGAATTCAGGTCATCAGACTTGGTGGCGAACGCCTTTACCCACTGGCCTTATATTAATCTTTAGAAAATCTCTGCATCCGTGCCACTCACAGAGCGTGTGTTGGGTGACTTGTTGGGGAAAATATTCAGTCTTGTCACCAGCTTAGTATAATTCGACACACGTTAACATTCTTCCTGCTGCTTTCTTTACTGAAAACTCTGTCTTGGGGACAGTGGTGGCGGTGGTGGAGAGGACGGGGCAGCCTTAACTACACCCCTTGGCTTCCCTCCATGAACTGTACCCTGACCTGGGAGACTTCGGGTCTACCACCAGACCCTCCAGAGCCGTGGTTCTCAATCTTCCTAATGCTGAAACCCTTTAATACAGTTCCTTATGCTGTGGTGACCCCAACCATAAAATTATTTCATTGCTACTTCCTGACTATAATTCTGCTACCATTCTGAATTGGGATGTAAATATCTGATATGCAGCCTCTAAAGGGTTGCAGCCCACAGGTTTTGAGCCACTGCTCCAGAGCATGGATGGCTTAGGTTCCTCCTGCTACATGACCCTTTCATTGCTAATAACTTGGAGGACATTAAATGGGAGTTTAGTAAATTTAGTAAACAGAACTGTGTTCAAGTCACACCACCTGCTGGGTTGTTCCCTGAACACACATCTAACACACCATGTGACTCAGGCACCACATCTGTAAAGGCATAGCACCTGCAGCTGAGGAGGGCGGCAGGGAGGGAGCCAGCATCCCTCACACAGTGTCTGGAGCAAGTGCGCAGTAAGGTGCCATCATGGTCATCGTCTGTATGTCACCTTCTTTATCAGGACAAAGCATGGGGTTGTGACCAGGAGAGGTTCCCAGAGAAGACACTCTGGTCTTAAACCAGTGTGATCAGTTCTGTCAACATGTTGCTTGTTTGGTAGGTGCTGAATGCTTGGTTTCCATGCAGGGCGTGGGTGGTTAACGAGAGAGGAAGAGCATGGGATAGTGCCGTCACACCCCTGGGGGTGAGGTGTCTCCCTTCTTCCTCTCGTCCGCATCTTTTCTTGTTCTTCATTTTTGAGCCAAGAGAAGTAGATAAACTCATTTAGAAACTACTTTTCTTCACTACAGCTACTTAACATATGGAAGTCTGAGTTGAAATCGACGAGACAGAGAACAAAAGGATGTCAGGATCTTAGTGAAACAGGAGACTTGGATAGCTCAGTTGTGTGATCCCAGTGGACCATTCCATTAAAATAGTAAGATGCAGCTTCTTAGACGAGATAACGAAGGGAAGAGATTAACGTATTTCCCTTGTTTTTCAATCTTAGTTACGTTGCTGGTCTTGCTTAGTACCTACTTAGTTATTACTTATTAATATATCAGCATTTGCTCTCCTGCGTCCAGGCACAGGTTAAACCCATGTGGATCTAGAAATGTATTGTAACCTTTCCCACTTAATTAGTCAAGAGTCTACCATGAGTGTGTTTTTGTACAGCATCTTCAGCAGGATAACAAAGGCTTGGTAGGTGCCGCCTGATGCTGTCATGGCAACTGACACTCCTGGAGGGTGTGTGTGTGCCCTTTAAACTGGAACTCTGTAACCAGGCTCTTAAAATGTCAACGCTTCATTTTTAGATCTGTAGAGTTATGCCCAAACCAGCAGAAACAGCTTCTGTGGGGTCCTTGAAGCCTCCTCTTCTTCAGCTTAGGTGCCAATATGTTTAAAACAATGGCAAGCTGGTTGTGCGTTCACGTGCCTCTGTGTCTGCTCATCCCCAGGTACTTCATAATCCCCCAGCTTTTCCTGAAGTTCTGAGGCCTGCCAGCTTTCATTTTCTAAACAGGAGAGAAATTACAGTTGCAAATGTTAAATATATTTCCACAATTAAAAACTGAGAGAGAATGAATTTGAAATTGGCGGAGGAACATGAACAGGGGATGACCCAGGAAGAGTTGGAAGGGGTAATGGGGGAAAATATAATCAAAATACATATGTATGTATGAAATTCTCAAAGAACAAATTAAAAATACTAAAAATAGGTGAATAGCTTGGGAGTACACTGAAAAAAATTATTACATTTTATTTAGTGTGTGTGTAGGTGTCTTTTTTGAAACAATCTTACTCTATAGCATAAGCTTTCCTAGAGGTCAATATAGGCTATAATAGCCTCAAACTCACAGCAACCCTCAACATTCCAGGTACTTCACACATATTGAACTATATGAATTTAAAAAAAAAAATTAGCTCTGTTTCCGCATTTACGCACAAAATAAATGGTGGAGGATTCACAGACACCATAAGTGGAAGCTTTGGGAAATACATTCCTGTTAGGTCCTAGGAGTTGGCACTGGTGGGAGGCGGGGACGAGCAGGAAACAACAGTCAAAATGATAACGCCACGAGCTGAGACGTCAGAGGAGAGTGGTGTGTCTTCATGGGACCATTACCTGCCATAGCGCCCACTACTGTTCGGGAGGCCAGATGAATTTATTTAAACAAGATGAATTTGTTAATGCCTCAGAGGTCTAACTGTAGCCACTCCTGTTACTAACTTTTAAGGTTTGTAAAATGCCTTTAACTACTTTAAAATTTTGTGTATTGGCTCTCTTGTTTGAGGACTAGGATATACCATAAATGCGTCCTTCACAGTTTATAGGAGGTCTCCAATAGTCCTTGGAGGAGATGTGTGTGGTCTTGACCTCTCGCCTGTTTTTAGAGACCTGTCTTAGTCCCTTTGGTGTTGGTGTTGTAACAAAATGTCCGAGGCAACAGACTCTAGGAAAAGTGTGTTATTAACTCACAGTTCTGGAGACTCGGGAACATGGTATCAGCAACTGTCTGGTTCTGGGGAGCAGCTCACCACAGCAGACATCACAGCGACAGGAAGTGAGAGAGTTCCCATGGTGACCCAGGAACCAAGAGACAAGGGGAGGGCCAGGCTCACTCTTCACCTTAGAACTCACTAAGAAATCCTTCATCTTGCCACTCTTCCGAGAGTTCACCACCTCAACGCCACATTGAGAGTCCAGGATATCACCACACCGGGGAATCAGGCTCCAGCATGTGAGCCATTGTGTGTGTGTGCGGTGGGGTTCGGGTTCAAGCCACATCTGGATCGCAGGAGAACCCAGAAGAATTCTGTGCATCTAATGCAAGAAGGTAATGAGGGGGCAGGAGACACACCCCTGTGGGGACAAGATTAGAAGAGACTGGATGAGGCACCATGACCTTTAGTTTCAAAGCTGGACTGTAATCAGGAGAGTGGTGTGCCTGCTGATATTTGCATTTTTAGAAAGGTCACTTTGGAGATGGTGGAGAGTGGATTTGAATCAGGGCTAAATTACAGACCTAATGGATATAGCAGGGCCAGGAGAGCAGTACAGCGGGGTGTGGCACACGACGTAGAGAAGAGGAGCAGGTCTGGTGGCATAGGCCAGCAATCCTGGCTACTAGGGAGGCTGCAGCAGACAGTTACAAGCTCAGGGCCAGCCTGCGCTACCGTGAGATCAGGGCCAGCCTGAGCTACAGTGAGATCAGGGCCGGCCTGAGCTACCGTGAGATCAGGGCCGGCCTGAGCTACAGTGAGATCAGGGCCAGCCTGAGCTACAGTGAGATCAGGGCCAGCCTGAGCTACAGTGAGATCAGGGCAGCCCATGTAACTTGGTGAGACCCTGTCTCAAAACAAAGTGAAATACTGATGCTTCCAGTTGAGGTGCAGCACTTCCCAGCATGCACTGGGCACTAGGTTTTGTCCCCAGTGCCAAGGATGGGGGCTGAAAGGCCCTAGAGAATGCAAGAGGACAAGAGTCTGCTGTTATGAGTCTCAGTCTTGTACCCCAGGCTAGCCAACAACTTGTGAGCTTCCTGCGTCAGCCTCCCAGAGGCTGGGATCACAGGTGTCTGCCATCCCATGTATCTCAGGGGACCCACAGTTTCATAGCACAGTTGGCTAGATGAAGCCATGTGTTGCCAGGATAGCCAGGAAACGGTGGGTGTGAATCTGGGGCTAAGTTGGTGAGCTTCCATGAGTAACAGACATCCAAAGGACATGCTTGCACCCCCAAGAAAGCCTTAAGGGGACTTGGGAACTTCGGAGATTTTTCTATACTTGAATTTAAAAACTGTTTCTTCCTTTTCTCTTAAAAGACCTAGGGTAAATAGATGTTTTTTATTTTTTTCCCTAGGAGTCTGTGATCATATTAAAGTGAAAAAAATCTGTCTGTTGCTGATAAAGAACTTATTATTTTAGGTGTATTTGGGACCTATAAAACACTGTCTTTTTACCTGTGCACTAGGAGAGCAGATTTAAATATCTGAAAAGGCCACATAAGGGATATTACTGTGGGGTTTTTAGCTTGGTATATAAGAACCACATCTGAGATGGTTTAGCCTTTTGTTCTTTTCTTAGTTGGGTGGATGTTGTTGTTGTTTTTGCTCTTTTGGGGGCCCACCACCCTTCTCCAAAATTAATCACACATAGAGGCTTATTCTTGTTATAAATGCTCAGCCTTAGTTTGGCTTGTTTCTTGCCATTCTTGTTTTCTTAAATTATTTCTGTCTGTCTTTTGCCTCTTGGCTTTTATTTTTCTCTATTTCTGTACACCTTTCTTCTTTTATTCTGTTGCTGGCTATGTAGCTGGGTGGCTGGCCCCTAGAGTCCTCCTTCTCTGGTTACTTCTCCTTTTCTCTCTCTTCCCAGATTTATCCTTCTATTTATATTCTCTCTGCCTGCTAGCTCCTCCTATCCTCTCTCCTGCCTCACTATTGGCTGTTCAGCTCTTTATTAGACCATCAGGTATTCTAGACAGGCACAGTAACACAGCTTCACAGAGTTAAACAAATGCAACATAAACAAAAGCAACACACCTTAAAATAATATTCTACAACAGATGTGTAGCTGTTGTCTTGTATGAGGTGGGTGTGGAATGATTTGGGACAAATGAGTGACTGTGTCAGTGTCTTCCTGACACCCATTCCCTTTGTTCAAATAGACAAGTGTCCAGGTATGATGTGCTTGTGGCCTTGGTTTCTTCTAGCTTGAAGGGAAAATCTTTCCAGTTAAGAGAAAATGTGGGCTGAAGACAATAACATGCATTCATTTTACATGTCACATGGCTGTACTGTCCTAAGTGTGACTCAGCATTCCTGGGAGCTTTATGCATGCCTTTTTAAAAAACACAAACCCCACTAAGTCCTAATTATATTTAAAATTCACCAGCAAGTCTTTTCTTATTATGTAATTTCCCATGTTTAATATTTGAATGTTGTTACTCCTTTTCCTTATGCTCTCATAAGGAAGCCTGTGGGGTAACACCAGAAACCAGTTTTCATAGTGAAAGCTATCCTTCTAGCTATTGTCCCATTTTTATACAGACAGAAAGTCAGTAAATTGACACTGCATGTGGCAGGCTGGTTCTGGAGCAAGTAGGAAAGACTAAGTTGTTTGAGAGCAAGTTCATCTGGTTTGTAACTCCAGTCCCCAGCATGGTACCTGACGGTAAGTGTTAGTTGCAGTCTGGATAGTGCCTGGCTATGAGTAGTTTTACCCCTTTTAGGGATATTATACACAATCACAGGTGAGGGAGAAATGCCAAGATAAACAAACTGAAATGTATGGTAAGGTAGTGAACCATATTCATCAACTTTAATTTTACTGTGGTTTATCTTCCATTTTAGACTTAGCCGGTGTCTCGTGATCGTTCTCAGTGGATAAATTGTTATAGTTATTAGTTAACTCATACATTCCATTAGTGGGATGTGGTAAAATGGGCCATGAACTTTCTGATTTTTTTTATTTCTCACTGCTACCAAATTGTTGAGGCTCTTAATGACAGAATTCTTTTCTTATTTTAACCAGTTCCTAAAGTCCTGTGAGCAGTCTGCATAGAATAGAACCATAATTCTCAGTTTACATTTTCCTGTTTCCAGATCCATGGGGCATTTCGCCTTCTAGATTAAAAGGCATGTGCTACCATTTGATCTCAGTAGGACAGAGTAGAGATGTTTCTTATTCCCTTGTGACTCCTGAGCCAGTTTACAGTTTCTATTCTGTATGTGTGAATAGAGAATGACAATTAAACCCACAAATGTCTGAATAAAAGGTATGCTGTTTTTATCCATAAAGAAAAGGGAGTTGAGACTAGGTTAATTTTCTTTTTTAAAGTATCATTTTAAATTATAATTTAATTACAGTAGTTACTCCCTTTGCCCTCTTCCCTCCAAAGCCTTCCATGTTATCCCTACAAACTCATGGGTTCTTTTTCTTTAATTAATATTGTTACTTACACACACACACACACACACACACACACACACACACGTGTGTGTGTAGCTGAAGTCTTCCTGTGTCAGCCAACAGTTGGGACAAATCTCTCTTACCCGACAGTCCTGTAGCTGCTCAGACCCAAGTAAACACACAGAGGCTTATATTAATTACAACTGCATGGCCATGGCTCAAGCATTTTGCTAGCTAGCTTTTATATCTTGAATTAGTCTATAACTATTAATCTATATATTGCCACATGTTCCATGGCTTTATCTGCATTCCATTACATGTTGCTCCTTGGGCAGCTGGCTGGCATCTCTCTCTGCCTTCTTCCTGTCTCTCCCTTTGAATTTCCTGCCTGCCTCTAAGATGCCTTTTCATAGGCCAAACGGCTTTATTTATCAACCAATCAGAGCAACACATATTCGCAGCATACAGAAAGACATTCCCCCATCGCATATGTATGCATAACTATATGAATATGACCTGCTGAGTCAGTTTAGTGTTGCTTATGTGTGTGTGATTTCAGGGCTGGGCACTTGGTGTTGGGTAACCAATAGGGAGTTCATCCCTGCAAAGGACTAATTCTTCCTCTCTTAGAACTCCTTGGTTGCCTGTAGTTCTTTGTCTAGGGGTCGGGCCCCATGACTTTCTCAGCCATTTTGTTTTACATTTTATAATTGTTAGAAACCTATTACTTAATGTCAAAATAAAATAAATTGAAGCTTTTAAAGCATCATACTTCAGAATAATGTTATTTGTTCTTAGAAAATAAAATGTTGAATCTTATTCCAGAAGATAAATAGCTAAATTGCTTATTCCTATGTTGTATAGTTTGAAAATAGAAAGTAATTTAGCCAAATAAAGTTAGTGTACTCAACTGAATTTATTTTTTATAATAAAATAAAGTTAAGAGAACTGATCTAGTGATCTTGGAAGCATCAAAAACAGTCTAGTGGAAAGAGGGAAAAATTTGTAATGTAGGCATCCTTTAGACAGCTAGACATAAAATTACACCCGAGGTTTCCCAGGCTAGTGACTTGCGTTCGCTGCATTTTCCATTAGCCCTGAGACCGTGCTTCCCTTACTGTGGGCAGCTTTGGTAAGCTGGGTTCCTCTGATGCTGTGATTGCCGAAGGTGTTGTTTATTGAGTACATTCTTGTTTCCTTTTAGCCTTTAGTTTGATTTTTGTCTTACTTCAGGAACCTTGGATCTTTCCCATGAGAAATTTCATAGTTTCTGTCATCTGAATTCTTCACATACTGATTCCTGTCCAGACCTGTCAATAATGACTTCTGGAGCTTTATGACACAGCAGACTTGGGGGGACTCCAAGATGGTGTTTTCAGGATGTTCTTGGATATGCAGTGCAGTGTGTGCATGTGTGTATGCCTGCGTGTGTCTCTAAGAGCCAGAAGGTATCTGGAGATTATCAGATTCAATCCTCTGATTGTTCTAGGAAAACAAGCTTAGAGAGGGTTGGGAATTTACTCAGGGTTCTAGAAGTTTCGAGTGATGAACCTGAGACTCGAGCCAAGTGGGCAGAACACAGCCCGTGTGCTGTGACAAGTGCTTTGAAGGGAGAGGGTACTGCAGGACAGACAGACAGTGAGGGGCATGTGTCTGTAGAAATGCTGCAGTTGGTCACCAAAGGAAGGAAAGGAGGAAATAGCATCAGTCCTCAAAAAGTGGTCTGCAGATCTGAGGGGCTCCAAGGCCTTGTCGGTGGGCTTGCCGCTGAGGTCAAGACAGGGGCATGAAGCCCAGTGGTGAGTGTGCATCCTCCTCTCTTGGATACAGGGGAGGAGACAGGAGGAGAGAGGGTGAATGAAAAGGATAGGAAGGAATGGCACCGTGCCCAAGTGAGTCTTCGGAAATTAGTAAAAATCGTTAGGTCTCCTTTGGCCGTGTCTCTGGGACAGTTTGTGACCGATGGGAAATGCATCTACCTAGAGTACCCGGGCTGCTTCTCAGCAGTGTGGCTGTCCTGAGGGAAAGGACTTGGGCGATGGTCTAAGCTGTGCACAGCACTCCCCACGTCCTTCCCAGAACCATTGGAAGTGACTGGCTGACAAGCTGTGGCTCTCCAGGCTTGGGTGTTCGGGCATATTGTCCCAAAACTGAACGAGCAAGGCTCTTGTTGTAAGGCAAGCAGTCAGCAGGCTTTGTTACCAATAACAGGGTTAGAGTTTGAAGTGAAAAGCAAGTGTTCCAGTGTGCAGCACACACATGTGTACAGATTCTCCTGGGAGGGGTAGGAGTGAGTAACGTGGTTGTTAATACTGTTAGAATAAAACCTGTTACCTACCATTTGGAGGATTGTCAAAGCTCAGTGGATATTATTGCAAGCTGTTAGAAAATCATATGTAGGGGCTGGAGAGATGGCTCAACAGTTAAGAGTATTGGCTGCTCTTCCTGGGGTCCTGAGTTCAATTCCCAGCACCCACATAGTGGCTCACAACCACCTGTAATGAGATCTGGTGCCCTCTTCTGGCCTGCAGATAGAACACTGTATGCATAATAAAATCTTATTTTAAAAAAAATCATATGTAGGTGAAAAAATATGCTTCAGGCTCAAGACAGACTAGTGGACTTTAGATGAGAACACGAAGTTTGTCAGTCCGTAGTTTCAGTTACATGTTGCAAACCTTTAAAGCACTTGCCAGATTTTGTAGTAATATCTCTAAAATGTCCAGAATTATCTGAAAGGCTGTTAAGATCCTCCTTCAAAAAAAAAAAAAAAAAAGACACTCTAGCTGACTGTAGAACTAACTGTTCATTTACTTTCTACACTTAATAAAACACAAACAAACAAACCCACAGTTGTTTAAGGAGCAAATGAAGCAACTATTTCTTTTCTTGTGTTTCTCCCAAAGTCCTGGACCGTTTAGGGAGCTTTTGACTTCAGTTAGCAGAGCACCTAAGTCCACTGATTCTAACAGTGATGTCATTAATCATCTTCCCTGAAAGGCTGGGATCCAGGGGCTTTGTGTGACACTGGGGTGCTGTCTCAGCCGCCTGCAGCCTCCAAGAGGCAAGTGCTTCTTTCTCTTGATCAGGAACAAGGAGTCCCAGAGCCTGCACAGCACGCTTCCTCTCCTAGTTTTCCAATGGGCAGGACTGGGTCACATGCCAACCCATCACTGCATGATTTACTGTGATTGTCTAGAAGCTGTTACTTAGAGTGCATTGATATACTAAGGCCACCAGAGTGAGTTACACACACACACACACACACACACACACACACACACACACACACACACACACCGTTACCCTTTATGATTGGCCAGTTAACTGACAATCCATTTGCCTAAGTGTCCATTAAGTAAGGCAGCATGATTCTGGGATCTGGCCCCACAACTGTCTTGGTTGAACTGCATCCCTGCCTATCTGAGCCTTGGCTCCCTTGTGGAGTGATGCTTGGGCTGGAACACAGCTCGGTGATCCTTGGCTCCTGGGTTCCTTCTTTTATTCACTCACCCCTTCATTCAGTGATGCTCACTGATGGCTTACTCTTATGCAGGACACAGCGGGGGATGCAGATCTTCCTAAAATACTGTCTGTTTAACCACAGAAGCTCTCCACCCTCCTGCACTGTGAACACAGTCAAAGCCGAAAGGAGCAGACAATCAAAAATGGCGGCTTTCTACTAGCAGGACAGTCATGGAATAAATTGTTCAATGCCCTCAGCAAAGAGCCGCTGCCACAAAGCTCATTAGTGAACCATTACATCATGTGAGTCTTCTCTCATCTTATTAAAATGTAAAACGTCTTCAGCAGTGAAAATAGAGAGCCGCACATGTGTTTGGAAAATGATAAGGCTCCAGGAGGAATGCTTATGAGCCTGGCTGGCTGTGAATGTCCCAGCTTGCTCAAGATCAGAAAGAGTGGGGCAGAGAGCAGGCTGTCCTGGAGAGGACAGCTCTGAGGAATGAGGTTGTTCTCTGAAAGCCGAAGGACACGCATGCTGTAGCTCTCAGATAAG
Source organism: Onychomys torridus (assembly GCF_903995425.1). NCBI lineage: Eukaryota > Metazoa > Chordata > Mammalia > Rodentia > Cricetidae > Onychomys > Onychomys torridus. The sequence goes on from NC_050461.1 coordinate 9,952,072, forward strand.
GTGCACAGGGCAGTTTTATTTCTTCAAGCCAGGCTCCTGGAACTTTGCATCCCTTTCCCCTGCCCGGTCTGCTTCATCTTTCATATTGAGATAGCCCAGGGTGCTTATCTCAGAGAAGAGGATTAGAAGTCATGTGATCACCTCCTTAAGTAATGCTTGAATCACTGTGAGGGAAAGCAGGGGTTTAAGTTGATTTGGGGACCAGTAAGTGGAACATATCAGGATGGAGATTTAAGATTCCTGAAGAGAACATCTTTGAAATAGTTAGTGCTATCCATGGCAATCTGAGTCTCCGTCATTGAGAGTCATGTTGCATTACCCAGAGTTCTCAGATGGATGCAGCATTGTTGTGGCACTGTGGCAACACCTCTTCCTTTGCTCTGAGGTCAAGCAAAGGGATCTGAAATAAAAGTAATTTCTAAAAACATGTAATTATCATGGTCACAACCACAAGTCTAAGTAAGAGGTGGGATTATTAACAGCTTGAAGCAGAACGTGGGCGATTCATTTCTTTGCTAGATGTGTATTAAGTACTTACAGCCTGTCGGGTGCTGCTGTCACTGGACAGACAATAATGATCAAGACTGTCTGAGTCCTTCAGTCCTTCTGGTCTAGGGTATGCATGCTGAATCAGCAACCTGTTAAATGAGACACTTCCTCGTTGGAGTAAAAGCCTTGAAGAACACAAACCAAGGAAATGGGGACAGTGGTTGGGGCAAGTGAGGGTCTGCCACCATTCTAGATTAGGGTTTTTTATTTGTTTGTTTGGTTGGTTGGTTTGTTTTGGGGTTTTGTATTTTTGTTTGTTTGAGATGGGAATCTCGCTATGTAGCCTTGCTTGGCCTGGAACTCACAGAGCTCAGTCTGCCTCCGCCTCTCGAGTGCTGTGTGCACAAAGCAGATGTCTCGGAGGAGCTAACCTGAGATTGGGTTAGAAAGAGTCTTCTGTGAGATGGCTGGGAACATGCCCAGTGCAGAGAGAACATACACTAAGGCCTAGGCAGGACTCAACTTGGCACATCTGAGAAGCAGAAGATGGCGGGAAGCATGGCTGAGGTGCTCTGCGGTAGGGTAAGGTTGGGTGGCGGCAGATCTCACCAGTCACTCACAGGGGCTTAGGTGTGAGCCCGTCTTGTGGGAAGCTGCTGGAAGGCAATGAGAGTGGTGTGCCCTGCCTTCCTGCTCTGACAGCTGACTGTAGGTGCTCTGAGGAGGATGTGTTGCCTGTGATGAAGGCAGAGAGGGAAACAGAAGAATGTGGCTTCACACGGGAAGAAAGTGCTTCTAGAAGGAAGGAGTGGCCAGTGCTGAGTACAGACAGCTCCAGTATTGGCATAGGCAGAAGGGAGCTGGGTGACCTGCTGGGCAAGCTTTTGGGGGCGGTTGCTGTCCAAGGCAGTGAATCAAGGGAAAGTGGAAGGGAAAGTATGGGAGTGGAAGCCATTCTTTCAGAAAGTGATTCTGTAAAGAGTTGCAAAGAAGTCAGACTTCATCTAAAGAGAAATCTGAATTCAGAGATCATTCTAAGATACACCTTACGACAGCAGATCTGTCCTGATGGAGCCTGAAGAGTAGCCGTGCCGTAGACACTGGACCAGGTGAGTGACTACAGAAGAGGCTGAGAAAAGGGCACTTTTACATGTTTTACTTAAAGCCAGAATTTCGTTGTCTTTGGTGTTATTGATTTGTTTGAATTTTCTTGTATATGAAATTACCAAAATTCACATTACCAAAGTTCACATATTTCTGACCTATTAAAAGTACTAGTTTCTTAGAATTCTATGTAATAGTTTAACTTAGACAACTTTAAATGCCTCTTGTGTTTAGAATGATACACCCTTTTAATTTGAAAATAACCTCAAGTCTACCTAAAAGTTGCAGTTACAGAGCAGACACTCATACCCCTATTTGGGTCTGCAATATGTTACAGACCTGGTACCTCCTCTTTCTGTTCCCCAGCAGCCATACCCTGATTCTTCTCCAGTGGGCATTTCTCCAAGATCACAGCAATTCAGGAAACTAGCATCCACGCATTGCTATGTTTCAGAAGCCCATTCAGGTCTCATCAGCTGACCCAGTAACATCCTTGACTAGGAGAGGGTCCAGTCTAGAACCTCACACTGTGTTTAGTTGTTACAGTCTCCTTCATTTTGGAACACCCTCCACTCTGCCTTGATTTTCATGACCTTGACACTTTAAAGAATACAGGTGAAACTCTTAAGTTTCTCTGGTCCTGCCCAGTTCTGCCCAGCCCTGCAGTCCCACAGCCGCATAATAAAATAATTACACAGAGGCTTATATTAATTACCAATTCTGTGTCCTATTGGTTCAGGTTTCTCGCTAGCTAGTTCTTACAACTTAACTCAGCCCATTTCTATTAATCTATATGTTGCCACATGGCCATGGCATTACCAGTCTGCTGACATCTTTTTGCTCCTTGGACAGCAGCTGGCATCTCTCCCTCTCTCATTTCTCCTCTCCTATCTCTCTTGGATTTTTCCCACCTGGCCCCATCCTGCCCTGCCATAGGCCAATACAACTTTATTTATCAGCCAATCAGAGCAACACATATTCACAGCATACAGAAAGACATCCCACATCACACAGGTCAGTTGTTTTATAGACAGGCCATTGATTAGTTTGTTAAGATTATACCCAAGGGCAGTAGCTAGCCTTCAAATGGACCCTACTATTATCCACACCCCAGTGACACCCCTCCCACTTCGTTCCAGGATTGTTCGTTGGCATGAGTGTTTTAGCCAGCTTTCTACCACTATAACAAAACAACTGAGACAATTAACTTGTAAAGAGAAGAGTTTCTTTTGGCTCACAGTCTGAGGATCCAGTTCATGCTCCATTGCCCTTCAGCGAGCAGAGCATAAGAATGGAGAGTGTGGCAGAGCAGATCTGCTGCAAGAAGGGGCTGGGGTCTCATAATACCTGCCATGCACCCGACTTACCAAGACGCACCTGTTAGATCCCACCACCCTTCATGGCTCAGCTACCTCCTATCAGGGCTCCAAGCTGGCAACCTAAGCCTCTAAAGCATAGGCCTTTGGGGATGATTTAAAATCCAAACTACTAGCCAGGTGCGTAGTGCAGAAGTGACTAGGTTTTGAAATGATCAATGGAGTCAGTTGTTTGGGAAAAGCAAGCTTTCATGTTGGGAGCAGCCCTATGCACAGATGCAGGAAATGCTAAAATATCTAGCCCACTGCGAGGAACTGATCTTGTCAACCATGTGAATGAGCTTGGAGTGTCAGATTCCTAACCACAGGTCAGTCCTGAGTTGATGGTGGCTATTGCCAGTGAGTTGGCAACAGCCCTGTGAGAGACTTTGAGCCAGAACCAATAGGCCCTTCCTAAGTTCCTGGCTAGTTCTGTACTAGTAGCCAGACTAAAACAGACTAAATGTCTGTTGGCTTAAGAAACATCATGAACACAGGCAGAACTACCACACAAGTGATATGACCGTTCATCGTATCCCATCAGATGACAAATTTTCCTCTTACTGTTATTTCAATTTCTTGATTAAAGTTGTATTCTCTGAACTTTTCTGCTATAGAATTACTCTTTTAATTAATGAATATTTTAACAAAGCACCTGGAAATTTTAGAAATAACCTTAAACCTTGCATTTTTCTTATGTTTATTTTTCTCTCTATGAGATCTTGAATTATAATATACAGTGGGACATAATCCATCATTGTCATTATCTATTTTGATACTCAAATTGTCCCCAATTTCACCAGCGTTGCTTCTGCCTGTCCCTGTGCCCTTTGAACATGTTCTCATCTTTCTTAGAGTGCTTCCCAATTGCTGGCACAAGATGCTTTGGCTCATCGTGTTCTTTGCTTGTCCTAGCCCTGAAATCAGTCACTTCTCTGAGGGTCCCTGATTCTTTTTAGTGGAAAATTACATTAAAGCCAAGATCTGGGCACTCAGTGTACCCACTGTGCTGCAGGGTCATTGCTCCCAGGCCCACTGAAGCAGCACATGCCATGGTGACATACAGAAGTGCATATGATCTATTATATATCTATTTTTATTGCATAATATAAATATCCAGCATCTTTATAAATGTAGATAAAATACATTTGTATCTGTAAGTTTGTCATGGTCCTTCTAATTACAAAAGTATCCGGAGTTTATTCCAGACTTCCCCCTTTCCATGCTAGTACCCCCCCCCAACAGTGAGAAATTGACTCTCATTACCCTTATTATGCTTATTTGATTAGTCCCCATGTGCGATTAATATCCCATCACCCTCATCCAGGCTTGTCCCCGGTACAGATACCCTTTGATCAGGCTCTGAGCCCCGTATGGAGACACCAACCTTAAGGATGTTCTCCTCCTCTTAGATGGACCCAGTACCCAGTCCTGCTGCCCCAGGATACTGTGTGCCCTCATGTCACCTGGGCCCTGGCACCCCCAGGCTGTCAAAGGCTGCCTCCCTGTGCAGATGTCTGTCCATGGGATAGCTTCAGAACTGGTTTGTGTAGGAGAGAGGAGCAGAGCATGGCTTTATAATTCTGCAATGTGTTTCAGTACTGAACAGCATCCTCCTCACCACAGTGAAATTTCTCCCAGAGTCTTGGGTTCCAGAAATCTGGTTATTCTGAAGTAGCATGGTGTCTTCATCACTGTCCTGTTGCTGTGAAGAGACACATGACCAAGTGAAGAGACACCATGACCAAGTGAAGAGACACCATGACCAAGTGAAGAGACACCATGACCAAGTGAAGAGACACCATGACCAAGTGAAGAGACACATGACCAAGTGAAGAGACACCATGACCAAGTGAAGAGACACATGACCAAGTGAAGAGACGCCATGACCAAGTGAAGAGACACCATGACCAAGTGAAGAGACACATGACCAAGTGAAGAGACACCATGACCAAGTGAAGAGACACATGACCAAGTGAAGAGACACCATGACCAAGTGAAGAGATGCCATGACCAAGTGAAGAGACGCCATGACCAAGTGAAGAGATGCCATGACCAAGTGAAGAGATGCCATGACCAAGTGAAGAGATGCCATGACCAAGTGAAGAGACACCATGACCAAGGGATCTCTTACAAAGGAAAGCATGTAATTGTGGGGCTTGTGTGCCGTTTCAGAGGCTTAGTCCATTATTATCACGGTGGGGAACATGGTTGGCATGCAGGTGGTCATGGTGCTGGAGAAGTAGCTGACAGCTTTACATCCTAATCCATAGGCAGACACACACACACACACACACACACACACACACACACACACAGATGGACAGATAGACAGACGGACAGACTAAGCCTGATGTGGCCTTTTTGAAACTTCAAAGCCCACCTCCAGCACACGGTTTCTCCAGTAAGGCCACATCTCCTCCAATAAGGCCACACCTCCTAATCCTTTCAAACAGTTCAACTCCCTGGTGACTGAGCATTCAGATATCTGAGCCTCTGGCCATTCTTACTCAAACCACTACGTAAGCTTATTGAAGTACAGTTCCCAAAACAAAACCAGGAGTGCTTCAAGTGTCCCTAGAAAATGGTTACCTGCGTGATTGCAGGGATGGGACTCAGTTTCCATTTGGGACTATGGGCTACTCTCTGAATTTCTTCATTTATGTTTTTACTCATGTTGATGATACCACTTGTGGACCATGTTTTCTTTATAATCTTCTAAATTCAAAAATAATTTAGCCTTCTTTTTAAAAAAAAGATACAAAATACAGATGTCAAGGCAGTCTTGCTGGAGACACTGAGCCAGTGCCCCTGGCATGAGTCCTGGAGATCTGTGCATTGTACAGTTGGGCATTTCTGTCTCCCGGTCAGCCAGGATGGGAACAAGGGCTCCATCAGAGCCTTCAGAGGAGTTTCCTCTGTTGTCTGAATGTACAGTACACAGAGCACCCAGAACTCCACACTACATAGCCCCTCACTGGAGGGAGCCCCAGGAGAGGCAGTTACAGCAGCTGGGTTCCGTCTTGAAGGCTCACGGCTCTACAGCTGTCTTGTTTCAGTTGTTTGTAGATCACATTCTCTTTAAGTGAACTGGAGGAGCCCTTTAAAGGGATGTGGGTGAAGTGTGCCCCAGGGCTATCAAGGCCAGGCACTGCCAGGAGGAAAGAGCCTGAGGAGCCCTGATAGCCACCATGTCTCTTGGATGTTGTTCCGGGACAAGAAGGATGTTACGTGCTATTGGATGTTGTTCCGGGACAAGAAGGATGTTACGTGCTATTGGAAGATGTTAATGCTGCAGGAACTTGCATGGGGTATGTGGGAACTCCATATACCGTGCAATAATTCTTTAAACCTAAGATAGCCTTAAAATAATAAAGAGTTTATTGGAATTGGTGTCAACAAAACAAGCAGGGTCCTGTCACCTGCACGTGAGAGTTGAGACTCATGGCCATTTCTGCAACTCACTGGTTCGTATTCCTAGTAGTGACAGGCCACACCTGCTGCTGTTTCAGGAAAGCAAGGGCTGACGGGACAAAACTCCCAAAGGTCTGAACCTCAGAGGTGGCCCATTGCTCTGAGGAGAATGGGGCCCACATAGGAGCAGGCACATCCTTGACTCTTTGAAGACATCATACGCTTGGGGCCACCTGTCCTTTGCTGTCAAAAGCGCCTCCTCTAAACAGACCAGCACTATGCAAGATAACCAACCCCTGTTGCCTGCAGGGCTCAAAGCCAAGCACCTTTTCATTAAATAGCTGTTGAATGTTCTAGTTAGAATCCACAAAAACAACACAGCTAAATATCATCGCCTACTTCCCCAGCGTTTATAGTAAGCATGGCTGAAGCAGAGAAGCCACATTCATATTTATGCACGTCCAGCTAATGGAGGGAAGCCACACTGTCCACAAATTGCATCCTAAATTGGAAGCATTTTCCCTGATTCGGATCAGAAAAATCACCACACCTCATTTCTCTGACACCGAAAGTTCTGTGAAAGAATACAAATGGCATTTTTATTTTAGAGTTCTCAAAGGGAGTATGAAAAGTATCAAAAATATCAGTGGCTGTGGCTTGCATGTTAGAAGGAATATGTCACTGTCACTGCTGTTTGGATGTGTGCTGTCCTGCCTAAAGCTGGGAGTCGCCCACAACCCGCCACCTGTCTCAGCTGAGATGAGAGGCCTGGCGTCTGGGTGAGCTTTGGCTTCCTGCCAGCTCCAGTGGGCAGGAGTCAGATAGTGTGGTCCACTCTAGTGGGAACAAGAGTGACTTGGTCTGGGGTTTCAGGTGGTTTCCAGGGTCACTGGAGGGTAGCAGAAACAGACTGCAGCCAGCGTAGGCTTCCAGGAATCATTCCCTGAACTGCATGGCATGCTGTCAGGGGGGCTGTGTCAGGGGAGCTGCTGCATGTTGTGCTGATCCATGGCATGCTGTCAGGGGCTGCTGCATCCGCCTTGGTCAGGAAGCTGTCACAGGAGCTACTGGCTCTAAAACTGCCTCCTCAGCCACACTCAGGAAGTCACTGCTGCTCTGCCACAGGAAGAATGCAGTCACCTTTGCCCCAGTATACAGGGTAGATACTTCTGTCTGTGTGACCTGGCTGTAAATCCAAGCATCGTGTGAATGCCACAGTAAATAAAACCATGGTCACATTTTGAAGCCAGATGCCAAGGGAGTCTGGGATGGGTGGGTTTTGTTTTCTGGCTTTGTTTTGTTTTTCCTGTTTCTTTTCAGTAAACTCAGTATACTGGAAGGAGAGTCAGTACTGGGGAACCTGATCTGCTCTGTCACGGTCTGTCCTCTAGCCACCCAGCTGCCCACTCTGCGTTATAGTAGAACTTGAAAGTCCGAGGTCTCGGGGTGTGCACAGCTAGCTCTCTTCATCAGGCCCGTGGAAGGTTTCGTGTGACCTAGTAACCCATCAACAGGCCGTCTGTCTGCTCCCAGCTGCTGTGGGGGCAAAGGGAAATAATGCTATCAGGACGGGAGGTAAGAGCGGCCCCATCTGGACTCCTGTGGTGGGCTCACCGTCTCCAAGGAGAGCAAGGTCTGCCAGAGATGATGGGAGTAGGGGGATGATCTTCTGAGAGAGCAGCCCTCTGGCTGTCCAGTGAGGACAGGGTGGGCGGGGCCAGTTAGGCAGCAGGTCTTTCATTTAGTTGTCCATTTGGGAGATGTGTGAAAATACACTTTAAGGTAAATGTGTCTGTTGGGTTCCGGGGAGAATACAAGAGATTTTTGTTTTCTGTTTATTTTTACACACACACACACACACACACACACACACACACACACACACACACACATGCTGGTTTGATAATGAGAATTACCAGGTGTAGCATGAATCTTAAAAGGTCTTATTATTAAAAACAAGCCTGAAGCCAGGTATTGGGGTGAATGCTGGAAGGTCAGAGAAGCAGAACAAGCCACAGCTTCCTCAGCCTCATCAGTTCCTCAGCTGATCCTGTTTCCTCAGACTGGAAGTCTCAGAGTCCTCATCCAGAATGGGTCTCAGCTGAACTGCTCAAAAACTTAAAAGCTTAACCAGCCTAGTTCCTGGACCTCACACCTTATATACCTTTCTGCTTCCTGCCATCGCTTCCTGGGATTAAAGGTGTGTGTCACCATACCTGGCTGTTTCCAGTGTGGCTTTGAGCTCACAGAGATCCGGATGGATCTCTGCCTTCAGAATGCTAGAATTAAAGGCGTGTGTGCCACCATTTTCTAGCCTCTATGTCTAGTGGCTGTTCTGTCCTCTGACCCCAGATAAGTTTATTAGGGTGCACAATATTTTGGGGAACACAATATCACCACACCCAAGCCTGCAGTGCAGTCTTAAAATGCCAGGTTCCCACTAATATGAGCCCGGGCTTCTGGGAGAAGTTGCTCATTACAGCCTGTGTTAGGAAATATCTAAAATAAAAATGAAACTTGTTGGTCCAGATGGCAAGAAAGCTCTCAGAGATAAGTCGGGCCCCATCAGCAGGACTCAGGGGACTTGAAGAAGCTGCCACTGGACAAGGATACGGTAACTTGAACCTGTAAGATTAACACTGCAGCAGAGTGAAGGTCAGCCAGTATGTTGAAAGCCAACGTTTGTAAGGGGCTTTACTTATGTCACTTTGAAAGAGTCACACGCTAACGGTGACAAGAAGACTGACGCGCACAATTCTTAGAAGGATGTGAGCTGTAGAACTGAGTAACCGGATAGAGCCTGGATAACGGCTAGGCATGTATTTATAGGAAGATGGGCATAGAAAGACAAGAGTACTTGAGTGTTCCTGAGGAGAAAAATGACAGCAAAAGACATTCTAGAATAACACAGAACTTCCTGTGGTAATGGTGAAGCCCAAATCTACACAGTCTAGCGCAGTAGCCATTGGCTACATGTGGCTCTCATGCACTTGGCATGTGGCAAGTAACACTGAAGGCTATTTTAAATATACTTAATTTTAAATTCAGTTAGGTGTAAGTTTGAATTGCCACATATAGCCAATTGCTACCAAATTGTAGACTTTGAGAGGTGCATTTTGGTCTTAGGTGTCTATATTCTCACCCTCCAAATGTGAACTAGATGTCTACATCTAAATAAATACATCGATTTTATTTTTTGCAAGACCTGAACAAATTTCCACTGTCTCATCTCGGTAGACTCAAGACTAGGTTTCCATTGCGTGAGTGCCTTGTTGGAAAGATGCAAGCACTTGGTGGAAGAACTAGAGAGAAGCAGTGGCCACTGATGGAAAATGTGCGAACAGTACCCACAACCCAAAGGCTGACACCACTGAGGACGCTGGAAGGAAGAACCAGCAGATGATAGGGCTCTTACTTCCTGGTGGGACTGAGAAACAAAGACAGAGATCACAGCAGAGACAGGATGCTAAGGTGCTTGCTGAAGTCTTGTTCTTCTACAACCTGCATCTCTTAGAAGACCAAAATTAGAGTTTTGACCTACTAAAGGGTTTTCTCCCAGAAAGGCTGAGACAAATGGCCTCAAACCATCACCCGATCTTCAGCGTACTCTTCTCTTGATCCTCTGGTCAAGCTGTGATCAACAAGGAAGCACTGGTGATAAAAATATAACAACTGTGTGGGAGAAAATACCCCAAGTTTTGGTGGCAACGTGCAGAACACTGGGAAGGGAAATGGATCTTAGAGTCAAGCTCTTACTAGAATTTCTGGAAATGCCTAATGGGGTTTGATGGATGCCAAAATGCTGATTACAGAAAGGGCATATGATTTTAACATATGGAAGAGAATCATATATGGTTGTTAAAATTGTCGTCTAATAGCTTAACCGCCAAATTTTGTCAGTTTAACCGCTAACCGTAAATCCTCATGATGTCACTGAATTCTGAAAACACCTCAGTCCTACCCAAGCCAATGTACATGTACTGGTTACTCAATGTGTGCAAGGCCGAGAAGTCCTCACACCAGGAATTAAACTACAGAGGGGTGCAGACATTAGTTCTGCGTCAAGTCTAAGGTAGAGATTATTATCAGAAATGCTGTATTAAAAGCAGCCCTGTGAACACAGCATTAAAGGGCACCACTGAGGTTTTCTTTGACAACATTTGGTGAGTCTGCCCGTAGTGTTTTCTGTGAGCGGAAGCAGCAGTTAAGGCTGGATGTCATCAGTGCTCAATGTTTGAGGCATCAAACATTACATGTTAAGCAGCCTGTAAATGAATTGGTAAATTTATTATCCTAACTAAGACTGCGAAGTTCCTTGAAGGGAAATATGGAACACACTGTCAAGATAGAACTGGGCTTCACAGATAAAAAGAAATGAGTCTGCCATGTAATTATCATACTTTATGTCCAGAAATAACAACTGGCATTTGAATGGGGGGCAATAGGTCTTCTGCCTTTGAGGCTGTGAAAAACTTAAAAATAATACATTCCCTCTGTGTAAAGCCAGGAGGCAAATGTAGATTTTTCTTTTTTCTTTTTTTTTTTTTTTTTTTGCTTATCAAAGTACAATAATAAGCTAGTCTGTCTACTGGGATACATAAAAGAAAATAGTCTCACAATTTCTATAGTGTATAGTGTTTAAATACTAGTTGTTGTTTTTTTTAATCTGGAAACAGATGCCCTCAATCTCATAAGAAACTGTGCGGGGTTGGGGATTTAGCTGAGTGGTAGAGCGCTTGCCTAGCAAGTGCAAGGCCCTGGGTTCGGTCCTCAGCTCTGGCAAAAAAAAAAAAAAAAAAAAAAGAAAAAAAGAAACTGTGCAGTATGGGTGTCTGATTTCTCCCTGTTTCTTTCCAGCAGCCTCTGTGTGGTTCATGGATGTTGTTTTCTTTCCCACCTCAGAAATGCATAAGTCTATGGGGAAGTTAAAAAAAATCTACCCTTTAGAAAATAAGAGGTGAATCTAATATTGCTGCTCATATCTTAAAACATTAAATTGTGTTCTCCAGTATAGCATCATGGTATTTTGTCATTTAAAAGAAAGTTCATGCTTTCAAATGCTCAATGCTCCTAGCACCTGGGACACAGAGACAGGAGATCAAAGGTAGCCTAAGATGCGTGATAAGAGCTTTTCTCAAGAAGAAAACTGGAGCCAGGCATGGTGGTACATCCTGCAATTCCAATATTCAGACATCTGAGGCAATAAGTTGTGAGTCTGAGGCTAGCCTGCACTGCGTAGTAAGACCCTGTCTTTAAGAAAAAAATTTAAGTAGTTAGAGTATGACTCAGTAGTAGTATGTGTGTCTCAAATGTCCAAGGCCCTGGGTTCAATTCCCATCACTGTAAAAATTTAAGTAAGATCTTTTGCATTCTGCATCTCTCTTCTATATAACTGATAGCGGTCATGCTAGACCAGGATCCGTCAAGCTTTGGCAGGTGTCAGAATCCTCCAGGAGGCTCATTAAAACACTTTTTCTTGACCTCACCCTCAGGTCCTCTGACTCAGTAGGGCTGAGAGTCTGTAGTTCTGATGAGTCCCAGGTGCTGCTGGTACTGCTGGCTGGCCAGACCATACTTTGAGAAGTACAGCTTTGGTCTATGAGGGGCTCCTTGTGACTAGGTTCTTTGTGAATCTAATTCTTCCTGCCCCCTTTCTACTATTCCAGCAGTATTGGGGTCTTGAGCTTTCTTCTGACCCAAATGTGGCAGTACATATTTTAACATTGCAGTTTTATTGTCTGGTGTAGACTTCATATCAGGAGGTTGGTTCTGGCTCCCTGGATGGGTTGTTGTAAAACAATAGTGAGGTTACGTTGGAATCCTAAACCTTCCTGTCACTCCGTGAAGCCATGTCAGCCAGTGCATGGCATTTTCTGTTTACAGTTTGTCATCATGTTCTGTGACTCTGCGTTGAGTGAATCTGGTTCTGAGAAGCAGAGTGAGGACTCCCAAAGGCATGGGATGGAAGTGTGTGGTCCATTTGTGGTTTCCCTGGCCCTGCTACCACTGGGACAGGAGGGTCTCTTCCTCTGCTAATCACAAGGTTTTAGTTCCCAGACGGTGCCTTTGAACACCCATTGCATGTTGGATGTCTCCTGTGATTCTTGCCAGGAATCCCATGCACATGGGGTCATGCAAAGGTCAGGATCCAAAGAGAAAATGGGGACCATCAGTTCAATCTTACAGATAGCTCATCTGAGTAACAGAGGGTGTAAAACCAGTGCTTCCTTCCCCCAAAGTGACTGAGAAATAAGATGGTGTATATGTAAGAGCTCTGAGAAGGAGCCGGTGCTGGAGCAAGCAGTACATCAACACCGTGTATAGACGGTGGAGTCCAGGAGATGCTGTGCTTCCTAATTTGATGCTAATCTCTGAAAACTAATGGAACCACTTTGTTAAGAGGTCTGGTTAAAATAGCTTGGCCCTGAGTATTACCAACCATTAAAGAATCCTAACTGTTCATCTTGAATTAAACTAACTCTTGAGTTCTTGTATTTTTCTGAGGCAAATTATGAATATTCAGATTGATATATTATCTCGATCACCCACCATAAAAATGTGTTAGCCACAGACATTCAGTACTGCTGTGTCTGTATTTTGACTATCCACTGGCATACAATGAGATATAGCCATCTCAGGATTTTTTACCTGGCCTTTTCTTCCTTTCCCTTTCTGACTCCTTCCATTCGCTCTCTGTCTTTCTTGTGTGTGTGTGTGTGTGTGTGTGTGTGTGTGTGTGTGTGTGAGAGAGAGAGAGAGAGAGAGAGAGAGAGAGAGAGAGAGAGAGAGAGAGATACAGGCAGGCAGGCAGAGACAGATGTTTGTACATCTGGAATGACTAGTCACTTCCAGTTTTATTTCAATGAGATGTCTTATAATTTCCAGCCATTGCAAGATAGTGTGTGTTATAAACAAGGCAAATTTCATTGAGCCCCTTGATGGCTTCTCTCTCTCTCTCTCTCTCTCTCTCTCTCTCTCTCTCTCTCTCTCTCCTTTTCATGTGTGAACTTATGTATGTACGTTTCCATGTGTGAGGCACATGTGTGTGTGCAGGCAAGTGTGTGGAAGCCTGAGGTCGATATCAGGAATCTTCCTTGATCTCTCTTCAACTTTATTCTTTGAGGCAGGATCTCTCAGTCAAAACCAGAGCTCACTGCTACAGCTAGTTCAGCCAGCCAGCTCACTCTGGGGATTCCGTCTCTGCCTTCCAAAGCTGGAGCTATGAGCAGCCACTGTGCCCACCTGACGTCTGTGTGAGTCCTAGGGGTCTGAGCTCTGGTCTTGTTGCTTGCAGGGCCATCAGTCGAACTGCTTGCCATCTCCCCAGGCTTACCTTGATGGCTTGTGAGGGGAGCAAGGAAAGCCCATGTTTAAGTGCAGTACATCCTAAGTTAAGTGAAGATAGAGATTCAGGGGTATGGATGAGCGCTCAATGATTTTTCTTTTCTTTTCTTTTTTTTTTTTGGTTTTTCAAGACAGGATTTCTCTGTGTAGCTTTGTGCCTTTCCTGGAACTCACACTGTAGACCAGGCTGGCCTTGAACTCACAGAGATCCGCCTGTCTCTGCCTTCCCGAGTGCTGGGATTAAAGGCATGCACCACCACCGCCCAGCTTAAATGATTTTTCTTTTCCTTCAACACCTCCCAGTTTCCAGCTAACATTTCAGTTGCCTGATATGTTGACCACACACTCCTGAGTCCCAGCTAAGCAAATAGTGAGCACCAGGGTGCCTGGGTTCCTCCCAGAGCACAGGAGCAAGGCTGAGTCCCCAGCCCAGCAGAATGTTATCTTGGTTGCCAGTGTATAGAACCCTCTCAAAAGATGGTCAAGTAACGAACTGTGTTGTTGTTTGTCCTTATCCCTCACCATGTCTGGTTTTCCATTCCTCCTGACCACTGGCCTCTGCTGGACCTTCCAGGCACACACATGAGCAGCCATACTACTCATGTGTAACCTCTGTATCACTTCTAACTTATTAGTGGACTCATGCACTGAGGGCCTGCCTGCCCCCAGCTAACTATGCAGTAACCAGTGGGCATTCAAATTGCTGAAAGTTGAGGGTGTGTCAGACACCCGCACCATGAATTTTGACAAGACCTTCTAGAGACAGTGCGTTCCCCAAGGGATGGATAGAGATTTCAAGCACCCACTCTGGGTGGGTGAGAATGGAGGAGCATTTTTGAATAGAGAATTCTTGAGTCCTTCAGAAGGAAGGCAGTTATGTATCACAGATCCACAGCTCCTCACCTGAAAGCCCAAGGCTAGCTGTGCTGTGGAATTAAGAAATGGGTGTTAGCACACCAAGATATAGTCACTTCCTACTAACATCCCCAGTGAGATCTGAGGCCATGTCTGATGTATATATGACACATTAATGTTTGCATGTGGTTATGTGACAAAGAACTGAGATGGGCTAGAGTAGCTTTTAGTTGTCAAAGCTTTTAGAATTTCAGAACTTTACACATGAGTGAACAGTGGTTCCTATTGACTGACTGCTTGTACAATGAGCGAGCGTCGTACTGGTGTAAACTCATTGGCCAGAATTCTGACTCTCCTACGTCATTGGTTCCTACTTGATCTCCCCTTAAAATACCAAGTGCCTGCAAGGCCGAAGAACAAAATGTAGGTAGAGCCACCACCTGAAGATACTTCCAGGGAGCCAGATGGACACACAACTCTAAAGCTGTCATTCTATAAGGGTCAGGAACAGGAACCTCTACCCTCCTCCCAGGCAGTGTTTATCCGGCAGTCTTCAACCAGAGGAGAGACAGCAGAGGTGGTTCTCACAGCCCCTTCCCGTCCTCTGTGCCCGCTAATACAGCCTTCTTTCTCTTCTCTTCCAGAACTCCCATCTCGGCTTTCTCGCAAGACAACATCTATGAAGTTCAGCCCCCGAGAGTAGACAGAAAGTCCACGGAGATCTTCCATGCCCATATCCAGGCCAGCCACGGTATCATGCAGCCCCTTGGTAAAGAGGACACTGCCATGTACCGAGAGTACATCAGAAACCGCTACTTATAAAGACGGCCTGAGGAAGAGGAAGGCGCGCTGGTCTGGACTGTTCAGTGTCATCTGTGAAGGAAGTCCCTGCATCTGGAGATACAGCTCTGTGGTGGAGGACATAGACCGCCAGGATCTGAATTTGGTCCCCAGCACGCACATCAAGAAGCTCACAACCTTTTCCTAACTCCACCACAAGGGATCCAATGCCACCTCTGGGTTCTGTGGGCACCTGTACTCAAATGCATGTGTACACATGCACACGTGCATATGCACACGCGTGCGCACGCGCGCGCGCGCGCACACACACACACATACACACAATGAGAAATAATACTAAAAGCAAAATCTTTTAAAAGTAGTCCCCCAAGTCCTTTGCATCTGCAGCTTTTCACTCCTTTTTACCATGAAAATTACAAACTACAGGTAATAAAGGCGGTAATAAAGGCTGCCTCTGTTGCTGTTTCTGCTTTTGATTTATTTTAGGAAAACTTCACATTATGAAATGTCACATGAAGTTTTGCTCTATGAAGCTGGTAGGTTTTTGTGAGTGTCCTCTATGTGCCAGGAACTATAGCAAGGTCTAGGAATATCTCAGTAACAAAACGGTCCTAAGTATTTTCTTTTAGGAAGAATAAGGCAATGTACTTTTCTTCATAGTTGTCATGGTTAATTTATTCTGGAGATTTATATGTTAATTTTGAATTTTGACTGGGAAAAAATATTTCCTTACCCGGAAAACTGTTTCTTAGGAAATACACTCTGAAGTGTTTATGCATAAAGGGACCATCCCAAAGAGGGTTCAGGACAAGCAATGTATAAGAAAGTGTGTGGAGGAAAACATTAATAACGGGCAAATCTGGGGAGAGACAGGGCTGGCTCCACTGTTCTGAGAACTGCGCTATAAATTACGTAAAAAGGAAACATGAAAACAGCTGTTGAGGTGGGGCTGGAGAGGTGGGGCTGGAGAGGTGGGGCTGGAGAGGTGGCCCGGAGGTTAAGGAAGAGTGTGTATGGCTCTTTCAGAGGACCTCAGGTCAGGTCAGTTCTCATCTCAAGGGCTAGCACTCCATATCACACGGCACTAACATGTTCTCATAAAAAAATGGCATCAAACACTCTGTGGCAAACTGTTAAAAAAACACACAGCTGTCATACTAGTGCCATGTGATGTGGAGTACCAACCAGATGTGCCTATCACCTGCTGCAGCAGCTCACAACCAGCTGTAACTCCAGCTCCAAGAGATCCAGTGCCCTCTTCTGGCCTCCATTGGCATCTGCACTCACTGTACACACACACACACACACACACACACACACACACACACACACACATACACACATACTTTTAAAATATAATTTTTAAAACAACTTTGGGTGCACAGTTGTATAACATATTTGAGGTAGTATTCAGGCAGGTGATAGGCACATCTGGCTAGCACTCCATATCACATGGCACTAACATGGCAGCTGTGTGTTTTCTAATAGTTTGCTACAGAGTGATGCCGATTTTTAGCATTTCAGTTTCCTGCTCAATTTCATTTTATGCATATCAGTTCCCAGAAAGCCCTTGTTCCTGTAAGTAACAGAGAAGAGGACCCAGCCATCTGACCAAGAAGGAGCATAGCAACGACTCTGGGACACAAGGGTTCTTCGGGAGCTTTCACATTCTAGGTAAGTGTGAAGCTTCATTTAGCAGACATTTTTGATTGACACATCATGAAATCAAGATTAGAGAATGACAAAATGATAGGGAAGAGGGATTTTGTGTTGGTGCAGCCTGCATCTCTGCACGGTAGCTTGCTGCGGTGTGTGGGTTCCCATGTGACTCTTTCCAAGTCACAGAATAATCTGGAGTTGTTGCTAGGCTGCCAGTTACAAATCAGCCACTAATCTTAATTTTCTTAACATTTATTTTTAGCATGGCTGCTGGGATCCACCCAATAATGATAAGGATAAGCTTTATCCTAAGTTCCCTGAAGGCCTGGAAGCTGGATGGTCTTTGTAACCTCTCTGAACCCAACTTGCTTTAACTGTAAAATGGGGATAATAAGACAGGCCTGGTGACATAGACCTCTCATCCAATTTACTCTCAATGCTGAGGCAGGAGGACTGCCAAGTTCAAGGCCAACATGCTCAACTTAGAGCTTGTCTCAAAATAAAGAGAGGGCTGGGGATATCTCCCAGAGATTGAACCTGGCCTGGCATGTTTAAGGCCTGTTCTAATTTAGTCATGGTAAATACCAGGACCAAACGCAATTCAGGAAAGGAAATATTTCTTTCATCTTTCAGGTTGCTAAGACCTCCTTCATCTTTTCATGGAATGATGCTAAGGCAGAAACCTGGGGCAAACACTGAAGCAGAGGCCATGTACAGCCCAGGCCCACCTGCCTAGAGATGGTACCACCCACAGTGGGCTCTGCCCTCCTCAGTCAATTAGCAGTCAAGTGAGTGTCCCACAGACCAGTTGGTGGGCAGTTTCTCAGCTGAGGGTCCCAACTATGTCAGGTTAATAGCCAGGATTAGCCTTCGTCCTTACGAAGGTCATGGTATTTATCACAAGAGGAAGCACATTAGAACAAGACCTTACACAAGCCAGACCAGCATTCTACTTTTGAGCTATGCCCCTAGCTATGGTGGTTTGAAAGAAAATGGCCCCCACAGGGAGTGGCACCATTAGGTGGTGTGGCCTTTTTAGAATAGGTGTGGTCTTGTTGGAGGAAGTATGTCTCTGTAGAGGCAGGCTTTGAGATCTCATACATGCTCAAGCCATACCCAGACCACTTCTTGTTGCCTGTGAGTCAAGATGTAGAACTCTCAGCTCCTTCTCTAGCACCATGTCTGCCTGCACACTGCCTTGCTTGCTTTCCATCATGATGATAATGGACTGAACCTCTGAACTGTAAGTGAACCACCAAAGTAAAATATTTTTCCTTTGTAAGAGTTGCTATGGTCATGGTGTCTCTTCACAGCAATATAAACCCTAAGACACTAGCCCTCTTTTAGCTCTTTATTTTGAGACAGGTTCTAAGTTGACCAGGTTAGCGTAGAACTTGGAAGTCCTCCTGCCTCAGCCTCCCCAATATTGCTCCAAACAAACAAAAGTCAGGGAAGGTAATACTCTCTTATGTTGTCCAACTGTGAAATTGGCCATGGGTCAGGCGGACAATTGATGTTTGGTCAACCATAACTGTGGTTGATGACGGTGGATGGGAGTAGAGGGTGGTGGAGGTGGTAATGGTGTTTTTATCTAAAGCAGCTGCCTACATCCCTTTCAGAGTTAACCTAATTTTGATGTGACAAGATGGTGTCTGGACTATCATTTTGCCATTAATTCTGATTACCTTGGCTAATTAATGATGCTTTACAAATTGAGGGCAAAGCTATCACAGCATTAACCTACAAGGGGGCTAATGAGCACTGGCACATGTAAACAAAGTGGATGTGTGTCTGAAGGCATTGGAGAGCTAATATGGCATAGAAAATACAGAGGCCATCCCCTTTGTAGACACTCAGGGAAGAAATATATAATATATAATGTTTAAGACATGGACTTTGGCTCCCAGCACTTTCGAGTAGCCACTGAACTTGGAACAATCACTTTAGCATCTCTAGGCTGTCTTCTCATCTAGTGTGGATAGTTGCAGAGAGAAAATATTGGAAAATTTATGTAAAGCATGGAGTTCAGTATTTATCAGAATGTGAAGAGCCACTGAGTTCTTTCAAAAGGTCACTGAGGGTGTGTTCCTTACCACCTGCTAACCCAGGACCTCAGTGCCATTGCAGAGAAACACCTACCCTCATGCTTACCAGCTCTAGTCCTATGTCAGCTTGTTTCTGTGATTTTAATTCCTTAAGTCAACAATCTAAACAAGCCTCGTAATAGTAGCTCACCAACCAAGCTCTCATCAAAGAGTGGACAATACCCTATGAAATAAAAGCCATAAGCTGACCATAATACCGTAGTCCATAACAGCAGAGTGCTCACATTTAAGTTACAGGGGGCTTCTCCCAGGAAGGCATGTATGTGTGCATGGGAGGGAAAAGAGTCAGCGAACGAGAGCCCTCCCCCTCCTTTCCTCCCATCTTTCAGCTTGGTCTCCTAGTATCACTTGTAGCTACCACTGTGGATAAAAATCTCTTCTCACGTCACAAACCTGGATCCCTTCGTTCTTGGATGGACTCTTCTGGTTTAACCCCTGCCTGGCCATGCCACTGGCAAGACCAGACACATCTATTACAAGTGATTCTAGAGTGAAAAGTTAGTCTTTGCTATGAGCAGAAATCTTACACATCTGATTTGTCCAAAAAACAAAAAATTGACTTTCATAGATTTTATAGATCCAGATTGAAATGACCATGTAGAGTCCATTTCTCCAGAGAAAAGTGACTCCTGTCACAATTCATGTCCTTTGTCCTTCCCTGGTGTGTGAAGTGGGATTCTAAGGTTGGTCAAAAACTTCACCTGTATCTCCTGTTTTGCAGGAAACCTTTTTTTCACTCAGCTCTGAGTTTTCTCCTGAGGGTTTGCCAGATGCCGAGTGATAAGGGTTTTGTCCCTTTGGAGACTAAGATGCCTCCAGTCTGTCACCCTCTCTGCCTCAGGAGATGGCTGGTCCAAATGGCGTAGAGAGCCCAGAGAAGGTGAAGTTGTTCTCATGTGCCAGCGGGTTTTTCTGGAAATCACGTTTTGTTCTTTTCAGACTAGGCTAAAGCTGCCTTCTCCTTTTTAGCTTTACCCCCTATGTTGAGGTAAGAACCACTTTTGAGCCCTGACAAATTAACCGATTGTTCCAGGTAGGTGAGCCCTCTCTGGAGGGTAGTGCCATCTCTTTTCCTTATTCACTGAAGCATATTGCCTTCCCTTTGGAAGAAGTGGCTTATTTGGAAACTGCACATGTTCTGCTGTGCTGCTAGCAGAGGTCAGGTGTCTCTGTCCACACATGGCAGCTGTCTTCAATCGACACTTGAGCCCCTGTCCATTTTAGAGTCTGGGGGGGTCAATTACTAAT
This sequence comes from Onychomys torridus, assembly GCF_903995425.1. Taxonomy (NCBI): domain Eukaryota; kingdom Metazoa; phylum Chordata; class Mammalia; order Rodentia; family Cricetidae; genus Onychomys; species Onychomys torridus. Next base: position 9,972,446 of record NC_050461.1, read on the forward strand.
AAGGAACATTAAGCTGTCATTTAACTTTTGCTACCCACACACAAAATATTTCTATAGCACATTTGAATGGACTCTAAAGTAACTGTGAACTGGTAAATAAAAATTGCAACCTAAAGTCATACCCACAGGTTGAAGTGTTTTTTTGTTTTTTTGTTTTTTTTTTTTCCATAAAGAAAATGACTTGCCTTAGCTTACAGAGAGAGGGAAGGGCTGGAAAACAATTTGCTGAATGTAGCCAAGAAACTGGTCCAAGCAAGAGCAACACACTTGGGTAATGATGGAGAGAATCACAGATGTTAGTGTCACGGATTAGCTGTAGAGACAAGAGTGTCTCTGTCAGCCTTTTCTTTGCTAATAAGAACCAAATTGGTCCTTACAGATGACTGGGTTGGTATTTCAGGTCACCGCCTGGCCCCAAGGTTATAGACTATTTTAAATGACGCAGCCCAAAGGCCCTGCCTTCAGGGAGCAATGCCACCATGGTATCATCTTTAATTATAACTGGATAGGACTCTTGGTAGTCGCCTCTGGGCAGGTGCTCATGGTTAAATTTGTAACAGGCATCTTTGGCTTATGTTAGTTCAAAGGAGACATGCCTGCAATTTGTGTGTGTGTGTGTGTGTGTGTGTGTGTGTGTGTGTGTGTGTGCGTGTGCGCGCGCGCGCGCGCGTCTATCTGTCTGTCTAGTGGGTAGCTAAGGGTTGGAGTGCATGGCCACTGGTTTGCCCACAATGTCTTTCCTCTGCTTTCTCTACCATGATCACTTCTGACTCTATTAGGGGGCAGGAGAAGGAGATGAAATTTCTCTCCTCATTGCCCCTTCTGGTTTGGAGCACTGGGAATCAGCAGTATGCTAGGAAGCAGGCCTGCTGCTGCAGTTGGATTTGTTACTGTGATGAGAACAGTTTCTCTCTCCAAGTAGCCTATAGCATAGAGGGGAAACAGATGTGAAAGCAGTCTAGGATTCCTAGCTCACTTTCTAGGGTAATCTAGAATAGTTTTGCTAAATTGGGTTTTCAGAAAATAATTTTAAATTGACATATCTGGGTAACAGAGAAGGCACTCAAGAAAATGATAGAATATGGATATAGCCTAAGTTGGGGACAGGGTGTCCCAAAAGCTGACAGGAATTCCTGGACATGGAGATGGTGGTGGAAGGGAAGGGAGATGGTGAGGAAACATTGGGCATGTGGACTGGGAAGAGCCTGGATATGCAAATGATATGCAAATCTAGTGGGTCTTACAGAGGCTCCTGCCATCATAAAAATTATTGAAGACCTTCAGCGTTTCTGTTTACATAGGTTTTTTACTTGTTGGTATTTAACCCATTTAGAAATGTAACTTCTAGTAAACTTGTCATATGCTAACAAAAACAGCATGTGCCTTATTTCTACAATACCCAAACTCAAGTGATGGCCTCATTAAGGCCAGTTGCATTGTGAAATCTGGAACTGTGTCAGTAAGCTGTGGCATTAAGTCCATCCATTGGTAGACTTCAAACTTAGATCTTTTGCCTGTGTGCTTTTGTGACACCATGCATTGATCAGTCAGAAAATACTGGTTCACTTAATTGGCCAGATCTTCCAAATGTTGACAGATTCATGGATAGCCAGCCAGCCTTCTACAAAGGCATTTAAGCTTTGGGATGCTTCCAGGTTCATAGCGCTGAATGCAAGTTTTCTAAAATTCGAGTGTTTGCTTGAAAGCTCGCATTTTATCATTGGCAACAAATATTTCCAATTTCCCTTGTAATGAGCAGCTCACTTTGTTCATTTTCTAGAGTAGTCTGCCAAATTCCCCCAAGTCTGAATAACTATAGTTTGGCAATTATTCTTTCAAGTAAAAATAGCTGCTCTTGCAGAAGTGGCAGGTTCCAGCACAACTCACTTTATTCCGAAGGCAGCTGCTGCACCAGGAAGCACAGAGCTCTGCAGGCCCCTCCCCCACGCCAGCACATGGAATATTTTCAAGACTGGATTCCAGGGCAGAGATTTAACCACGTTAGTTCGTGTTGAGTGTGGTGGTGAACTATGCTGTCTGTAGTTTGCTGACACGCCTCAGTTCACACTAAGGCTCCCGCCTCCCCGAGTTTGGGGATTATAGGCATGTATCACATGCCCAGCTAAGAACACTTGATGTGGTTTTTTTTTTTTTAATTTTTATTTATTTGTATTGAGGGTGTTTCAACTCAAATACAGATCATGTTAATACACATCTATTTGTGTGTATATTTAGTTATTTACTTCACTTTGTAGTTAACTATAATTTTCTACTTCCAGACAGTCTAGCCACAGAAGTGTGGTTTTGCAGAGAGACACAGATAACAATTTTGTTAAGTTTTATTCTGCCTTAATAAAGCCAAATGCCTTGAAAAAATAATGTGAGAAGAGATACCACAGGTTGGCAAATCACATATAATTTAAAAAATACTTTATGAATCTCTCTTCCCTGATTATGGAGTCATCTTTAATTCAATTCAATAAAACATTTAATTTTGTCTCTATCTTCAGAGAAATTCACAGGTCAGGTTGTTCACAGAAAGTATTTAGTAAATGGAAGTATATGACTTTTCTAATCATCATTTCAGGTCAGACTGTAAAAAATCCATTTATCCTTTCCCCACAAAATTTTGAGGGACAGAATTAAATCAAATGTCTCTATAAATTTTCTGAGAATCTTCCACATTTAAATAAAAATTGCAACAGTCTAATCAAGAAGCTCAAATTGTTGCCTATATTAAAGACAGTTTTACATATTGGGCTAAGTGGTTTTTGTTTTTTAATCATCTAATTGGACTTGGCAGCCATGGTAAGAGTTCAGAGCCAGCTGTGAGTGCAAACACCCTGTGCCCACACTTACGTTGGAGGCTTAAGGAGACCACTGCAGTCCTAGCTGCACGGTGACCAGGCCTCCATCGTCACCTGGCCTATAACAGCCCCCACAAAGAGGCCATGAGTCTCCTGGAGTCAGTGTCATATAGTGCCAGTCACTAGCATCTATGTGGACAAGTTAATTAAGGGACTGGACTTCGAGAAACTGCATGCGAGTTTCCATATCAGCACCTGTGAACAAGAAATTCTGAGCAATATGTAACCCCTGTGCCTCATTTTCTGTTAAATGGCTTGTAGTTAGTTTTTTCCTGCCTGGCCCAGTCAGGACAAATCTCTTACCCACCAGTCCCATGGTTGCTCAGACCCAACCAAGAAAGCACACAGAAACTTATATTGCTTACGAACTGTATGGCCGTGGCAGGCTGTTTGTTATCTACTTTTTCTATCTTAAATTAACCCATTTCTGTTAATCTATACTTTGCCACATGGCTCGTGGCTTACCAGTGTCTTTACATGTTGCTTCTCATGGCGGCGGCTGGCGGTGTCTCTCTCCAGCCTTCTACTTCCCAGAATTCTATTCTCTCTTGTACCGCCTATACTTCCTGCCTGGCCACTGGCCAATCAGAACTTTATTTACACAGAGCGATATCCACAGCAATGGCTTGTGATAATATACTTTATGAATCGCATTGATTACATTTGTATCACTTTGAAGACTAGATGAGTTATTTCATGAAAAAAAAAAAAAGACTGTCTGGCCCCTAGCACACACTGACATGCTGGCATTATTACTATGAATCTAAAAGCTGTGTGAGATCCCAGCTGGGGAATACTTCACTGCAAGACTGAAAAGTCTACAAAATTCAGCCTCTGTGCCTGAGCTCCCATCTCTTTAGCCTGGAGTTAACAGCAAGAAGGAGCTTATTGGGAAGCTGGGGGAGGCAGGAGAGAGCTGCCAATCTCAAGAAAGGTTCTCAGCACTCAGCGTGGAGAGGTCTTGACTCAAACACATGCCCTGGGGTGTCTGTAAACCCCTGGTGATTGACAGTGCTTTTGTGCATCACTGCTCTCCAGACATCTGGGACAGATGTCCACAGAAAGAGGACCTGCGATCATCATTTCATGCACCTTTGGAGGCTGTAAAATATTGAGTAAGAGAAGAGCCTAGTGCTGCTCAGGCCAGGATGTGGAAATGTGTGCTGACCGAGAAGAATGCAATTGGGTGGATGTGGAAGAATTCCTATTCATCATAATTCCAAGTGGCAAACTCTCATGAGGAAACTCAACACAGAAAGCCTTCTGTGGTGGGATGGCCTGGTGCTGGGGATATGGAGTGTGACTGCTGAGGCTTGGTGGGGAAGATGATAAAGAGAGCTTTGTGGTAAAGGAATGCCCCCTGGGGGCGTAGTAATGACAGAAAGGGTGTGTGAGAGGAGAGGTCATCACAACGGACCAGAACTGGGATGTGATTAGCTCTGAAGTGTATGTCTATGTTTGGAGAGAGTTTTATAGTAGTGAGGCTGATCCTCGAATTGGCACAGTTGTGTTTGGGGTGCATGCCTGTGTCCCCAGAGGCTGGCACACAAGGGCTGATTGTGCCAGAACCAGAGAGTAAGGAATTTGTCTGGAGCCTAGAACTTGCCGCCAATCCTGAGATTGGAAGTCTGATGGTCAGATGACAGACTGTTCGCATTTTCACAGTGTGGCTCTCCTCTGCTCTCCTTGGCCAGACTAGAGTATTGGCACCATCCATACTGTCCATGGCTCTGGGCTCTGTAAAGACTGCTCTCTCTGACCAGAAACCCTGGACCCTGGGACCCTGGGATGCTGAGGCAGCAGCTTCCAGAAACACATGCAATAGACAGCTTAATAGCTGTACTTGAAAGACCAGAGCAGAGTGGCCCTGGGACTCATCCTCAGCTTCCAGCATACAGATGTGCTGGGAAGAATGTGTTGTGGCCTGAAGGTGTGCTGCTCCCCTCTCACTGGTAGTTAGGAACATGTAAGTGAACAGCCTGACTTCAGCAAACACAGCAAGATTCTAACTCCTGAGGATGGTGTGTGCACACAAATAAAAAGAACCTCTCTGTCAAGTAATCATGTGTAGTTGGAGGGAGCCAATGGGACCATTGGTGTTCCTTAGGGTATCAAGCTAAGCTTAGAGCCACACCCAGCACACCAGGATGTGCTTTACCTAACACTGAAAAAAGCATGCATTTGTAGTTCAGAAAGTCCTTTTGGTGAGCATGCCCATGAGTTGGTTCAATGCCCAGAAAAGGAAACCCAGGTGTAAAAGTCCTCAAGTCTTCCAAAAATGATACATTTGAATCTCTCTCCTTGAAAGATGGAGTCTGAACTAGAGGTCTCTCTCCAGCTCCACTGCCGTTGGTTAAATTCTTGCTGGGTTCCAGGCAAACTGAGCTGCAAATCTGGATTCTGTTCCTTCACTCCATAGTCTGCACAGGAAGGAGCAGGGGTGTGTGTGTGTGTGGGGGGGGGGGGGTTCCTAAGACAGTGGAATTAGAATTGCTCTAGGTTTGTTAGTATCCCTTAGAATTCATGCCAATGAATGTGTTTTTCAAAATGGAAAGATGCCTATATGATGGAGAAAATAGAATGTGCATCCCCGAACATGCAAAAGATTTCTGTTTGGAACCACTGGGGCCAACACTACCTGTTTTTCTTTTCTTTCTGTTTCTTTTCTGTTTGCTGTTGTTGACAGGGTTTCACAGTGTAAGGACTATGTCCTTAATTACATCATCAGCCTGTGATGGTGGCCCAGCCTAAAAAGCGGGCGTGCTCTCTGTGCTTCCTTTTCCATACTCTCTTCCCTCCGCGGGATTCTCTCTCTCTCTCTCCTCAATCTGCATGGCCGCCACCCGCCACCCGCCCCCAGCGCCGCCTTAATCAACACACCTTGTAGTCCTAAGTGGTCTGGAGCTCATAGAAATCCACCTGCCTCTACTTGTGAATACTGGAATTAAATGTATTTAATCCCAGCGGTTTCTTTATTTGGAACCATGACCATGAAAAGCCACTTGAGACTTATCATGGGCAAAGTTTTCTTGTGGCGGACGAGGCAGTGGAACTCCTTCCCTCCATCTGAAGCACATTTTCCAGAACTCAGTGGGTATTGTGATCTGATGTTTAGACAAAGACAGTGAAGCAAAGGATGTGCCAACCTGGAGCCCATATTTGGCTGGTAAAAGCATCACTGGGAAGTGCCCTACCCTAGGAATTAGGTGAACACAGAGTCAGTCCCGGCAGTAACCTTCAGCCTGGGAAGTAGCCTTAATTCTCCAATTTCCTGGGACAGTACTCCTGGGGGCATGCTGAGTTCAAGCTTTCCACCGGCCTTCATGTTTAGATCTGAATTGTGCTCCATGGCTCTTAGGCTGAGCATTTGGTGCCCAGCTGGTGATGTGGATCCCTTTGGTGTTATGGGGAGCTCACCAGAGATGGTAACTCAGACACAATGTATAGCCAATTCAAAGTCTTTATTATAGTTGGCTAGGACCACACCCAAGTGTTCGGGGGACCTGGGTGTGGCCCTGAGTATCCAGAACAAGGGGACTTTAAGGGCAAAGACCTTGACCACCAGGCATTTCACTCAGCAGCTGTTGTGGTAAGCAGTTTGAAATAAGAGCCTTTAACAGAAGCAAAGATCATGGTTAGCTCAAGGGGGTTCTGTACAAACCTGATGTTTTAACAAAGGCTAAGATAAGTTCTTGAGGACATCCTGACCTTGGTTCCTAGAATAGAGTTGGGTAATGTTCCATGGGATTCTCCATCAAGGAAATAAAATTCTAGTTAGACCTGGAATGTCCTCAGCAAGAACACAAGATGAAGGAAGCTGCTGTCTTGCCCTGTCACGTCAGAACTAGGGCTTGGCTGCTAGAAGTGGGTCAGTAGTGTCAAGATACCCACCCCTGGTTACAGGCCGAGTGTCTGGCTCCCTGGTTCCTGCCACGTGACATACGCAGCCCTTCCTTCTCCACCATGAGGGACTGAAATCCCTCTAAAACCATGAGCCGAAGTAAACCACTGACAGTTACCGACTGCCAAATGATAGGGTCTGGAAATCCCCAGGGGACAAGCCTCTGGGCAGATCTGAGGGACCTTCTAGATTAGTGTGAAGCCCGCCCTGAATGTGGTGGCATGTTCTGTGGGCTGAGATCTCAGATTGCAGAGAAAGGAGAAGCCAAGTGAAAACCAGCATTTATCCCTCTCTGCTTCCTGACTGTGGATGTGAGATAACCAGCCACCTACCAGGCCTTCCTCACCAGGAGAGACTACACTCCAGAGCTGTGGGCCCACAGCCACCTTTCCTTCCTGACGTTGTTGGGTGTTGTGTTGTGGCATCAAGGGAAGTACTAATGAACATCCTAAGAGATGGTAAGAGCTGTTTCCATCAGGAATTTTTTATGGTGATAAAAAAGTGACTAGTACAATGCCATTAGTTTATACTGTGGGCTTTGACCCTTCTCCTCTCCCACTCACATAACCACTCACTGACACGTCATTCACCCTGTTTCAAAAGAATTCCTCCTCCAGCAAGCACCCCTACCACGTGACTCTGAGAAGATGGCTGTTACAACTACATCCATCTACTCTTTGCCTTCAGGACACTTCATTCATTTCAGCAGATTCTCTGTGCGCATGCATGCATCTGATCTTGCCAACTGTAAGCATATAAAAAGAGTTAGAGAGCTAAGTGAGAAGTGGGAAGGGGTCTCCTGGGTGTCTACCACTGCCCAAAGGAAAGAAGCAAACCTTGATACATGCAAAGCTAGACCATTAGGAGGTCAGAAATCAACATCTGAGACATTCCGGGCTCTTTGCTAGGGACTGAGAACCCGCTGGCAAAGAGAAGCTGCCAGCTCCCCAAGGGGGTTATGGGTAAGTGGTGAAGACCCACAAGAAAAGGGCACTTCGGAGCCACCATGGAACATGATGTCCTTGTGTTATTCGGGGCTTACTGGAAATGCAGAATCCATAAGAAAATTATGTATGTATATGCCTCACTGTTTACAACAAAGTAAGTATCAAGACCTGTGAGTCAGTAAAAAAGGATGCAGTGTTCTCATGCCTGCCCAGAGGCCAGTGGATGTAAGACCCAGAAAGAGGCAAGATTTCAAGCCAAGTTCATAGGCCAGAATAAAGCTGATGGTCCCATTCAGGGACTCTTAGAAAGGATGAAGTCTCACTTCCAAGAGAGTTGGCCTTTTTTATTCCTCTTCAGGACTTCATCTGATGGAAGATGAAGGTTCTTATACTAAGGAGAGCAAGCTGCTTCCATCAGTCCACTGGTAAATTTCATCCAAAATACTCCAGTGGACACAGGACATGATTGACAGATCCTTGGAACCCCATTTCCCAGTCAATAGAGACACTACAGATATAATATGCCTTGTGAGAGCACGCAGGAGGCCGCCTAGATGGGCAGGGTGATGAGGAAGAAATAACACTGAATAGGCTTTGTGTGACAATGCTTTCCAAATTCTAGACAGAACCTCTGCACTGGTAGCTCCAACTCCTTGACCAGGTGTGTATAAAACTAGCCAGCACAATGGTGTGATGTTTGGGATTGAACCCAGGGCTTCACCCATGCCAGGCAAGTGCTGCACCCCTGAGCTACATTCCTGCTCTTCAATTCCCACTTGGTGTGAAGCACTTTCCTACTGCTATTTGTTCATCCATCAAGGGACCCAGTATTGAGACAAAGGTAGACTGGGATGATCACAAGCTTCATGTGGTGCAGACATCATGGCCGTAGATCAGAGAGGACATGTGGAGCTAGAGGACCTAAGGCAGCCCTGCACAGGGCGCTTCAGGAGAACTTGGTCCAGGAGTACCTGAGAGGCAGCCCAGGCACCCACAGTTCTGTTCACACACCACTGGTTGACGGGAGGACAGGAGGAAGACAATGTCTGCCATGCGGCACTCAGACTTTGGTTGTGAAGCTTGCTGGCTGGGTCTGCATTGTTTTCATCTTTGGATGCTGTATTTGTCACTTGTCTTGTGGCTGTGACCACATATCCAATAGAAGCAACTTAAGAGAGGATTTGTGTTGTTGGGGGCTTCTACTCTTTTGGGGAGCCTGCCACCCAGCTCCCAAATAAATCACACATAGAAGCTTATTCTTAGCTACAAGTGCTCAGCCTTAGCTTGGCTTGTTTCTTGCCAGCTTTCCTTAACTTGAATTATCCCGTCTACCTTTTGCCTTTGGGTTTTTCTCATTCTCTTACTTCTGTAAATCTTACTCTTACTCTGTGGCTGGCTGTGTAGCTGGGTGGCTAACCCTGGAGTCCTCCTTCTCTGGCTACTTCTTTTCTTCTTCTCCTCCTTTTCTGGATTTCTCCTTCTATATCTTCTCTCTTCCTGCCTATCCTTTTTCCTGCCTTGCTATTGACTGTTCAGTACTTTATTAGACCATCAGGTTTTTAGACAGGGACAGTAACACAGCTTCACAGAGTTAAATAAATGCCACATAAACAAAAGTAACACACCTTAAAATAATAGTCTACAAATTTGTTCTGGATAGTGCTTTGAACTTCAGTCCATCACTGTGGGGAAGGATTGGTGGTGGTAGTTTAGGCTGCAGTGGGAGGGATCTTAGGTGGTGGTAGGAGGAGTTTTAGCCTGTTTGTCTACAGCTCACTGGATCAGAAAGTAATGAGCGGGCAATGCCGGCACTCCGCTGATTTCCTCGTTCTCCTTTTTCATTCTGCCAACGATCCAGCCTGTGGGATGGTGCTTCCCACATTCAGGGTGAGTCTGCCCATCTCCGTTAATCCTCTGTAGAAACTCAGTCATCACAATTGCCCTAGGTGTTGTTTTTTAATCCAGTCAAGTTGACAGAGTTAACCATCACAGAAACAACATGTGTGTGTGTGTGTGTGTGTGTGTGTGTAAAACATGTCATCTTCTGTTTCTAACATCACTGACTGGTGGTCTGACCTTTTCTACGCATCTCCTTTGCTCTAAGAAAGTAAAAGCATCCTAGGTGAAGACTTTGGGAAGCCTTTTCTTTTTCCATAATAAAAAAAAAAACAATTTCTCTACTTTTTGAAAAATTATTTACATTCTGAAAGTTTGATTTTTTTTACCATGGCTTCTTAAAGGAAGGTCACAGGAGATATTAGCAAAGTCATTGGCACCATGGGCTACAAATAGCCACACATACTTTAAAGATGGGAGCCCTGTGCAGACATAGCTGACGGCCACAGCCTGTCTGAAGGTTGGTCCCTTGGGGAAAAGAAGATGACCCCTGCCAGCTACAGTTGCTCATCTTCCTATGCTCCGTCGTCCTCAGGTGCATTAGCAGTGGTCTCACAAGACTCGGTGCTTGGAGGACCCCACCTATGGGGCCCATGGCCACTGAATTTGAAAAAGCACCAGTCCACACTGACATTAGTCAATGACCCCCCCCCCCATAGCAGGCTTCCACCCCAGCTCACACAGTGTCTGGTCTGCCATGAGGAGCTGTCAGGGACCATCCGAGAACCAGAGATCCTGTTTAGAGTCATAAAGGGCCTGAAGAAACAGCATTTCCATCTCCAGACACTCTTCGAAGACTTAGGTGGCTCCACCTTCCAGTCCACCTTCACACCAATTCCTTCTCCTCACATCACCCTTGCTCAGCACAGCCCCTGTGCTATGAGGCCCATCCTGAATCTACTCTCTGCAGACAAAGAGCTGACAAGGTCTCACTTGACTCCCAGGCTTGCCTGTGTTATCATCTTAATCCTCCTAAATATGTCCATGAGATACATGCTATTTTCCTAGTGATAAGAGAAACACACATACACACACATATGCACACACACACATACTACTGATAGATCCCTCTTTTAGTCCTGTCCAGGCCTTTTAGGTACCATGGCCAATGCAAAGGAAGTGAGAGGAACATGTCTATGCTGTTTCCGTGAGCCAGTAGCATGGGAGAAAAGAGCAGACTATTGGTATTTCCAAAATGTTTGAGGATTCAGGTTTTAGCTTGTTCTTTTTGTATGTGCCCCCCTCTGACTAGGGTAAGGATGGGGTGACAATAGTCTTTGAAAGGTCTTAGGGAGGGGTAGCAAGGTATATTTTCTATAGGTGGTCACCACAATATGTCCCATCTCACAAGCCTTTATAATGCATGACTCTTTATTCTAAAAGAGAAGTAGGGTCTGTGTCCCCTCTCCTGGGTCTGGGTAGGCCCTGTGGTGTCAATATCTCTGTGATGTTTGTCTGTTTGCAGCCCTGGAGATTGAACCCAGGACCCTAAGCATGCTAGACAAGCATTCAGCAATTGAGCTACAGCCCCAGCCAATGGCAGTAGCTCTCAAAAGGCTCTTAAGGAGCTCTGCTTTTAGAACTGAGACACTTGCTGGAGCATCTGTGCTATGTGTTAGCCCAGGTGCTCTTCTAGACAAGAGCCTAGCCGAGGTCCCTGCTCAGGAATGCTCAGGAGTCATGTGTGCTATGATCTGAATCAGTACTATCTCCCTCCCAGCGGCTCCTGTGTTTGAACTCCTGGTACGCAGACTGTGATGTTCTTTTAGAGGGCTCCGGGGCCTGGTAGAGGGGTCACTTGGGGCGAGCCTTTGAAGGCTGGAGCATGCCCTGTGTCTTTGCTTTCTAGTTAGCAGAAAAGGAGCAAGCCTTTGCCACATGCTCCCACTGCTGTCATGGCCATTTGACCACGTCTGCCTTGCCATAATGTATATCCTCTCAAAGTGTGAGCCAGATGAGCTTATTCCTTTTGTCAGACTGTGGGACTTTTTAAGTTTTCAAAGTGTTTTATATTTCGATGTCAATATTCATGTGTGATCCTGGGGATAAACAGGAAAGAAAAAGTTGTAGCTTAACAGTAATGTATTTGTGTGTTAAGTTGAAATGGAGTCAATTGTGCCGACTGGTTTTGTGTCAACTTGACACAAGCTGATGTCATCTGAGAGGAGGGAGCCTCCATTGAGAAATTGCCTCCGTAAGATTGGAGGGCATTTTCTTAGTTAGCAATTGATGTGGGAGGCCCAGCCCATTGAGGATGGTACCATCCTTGGGTGGATGGTCTTGGGTTCTCTAAGAAACCAGGCTGAGCAAGCTATGAGGAGCCAGCCATGGCCTCTGCATCAGCTCCTGCCTCCAGGTTCCTTCTCTGTTTGGGTTCCTGTCCTGACTTCCTTTAATGATGGAGTATGATGTAAAGGTGTAAGCCAAATAAACCCTTTCCTCCTCAATTTGCTTTTGGTCATGGTGTTTCATCACAGCAATAGCCAGCCTGACTAAGACACTCCCTTAAGTCGATTCTGTAAGGCGTTTTGTCAGGGCAACAAGAGAAGTTATAAGAATCCTGAGTGAGGGGACCTGCAGATGATTCCAGCTCTGAGCCATCAATTTGAGGTCATTTGAGGTCCTGGACATCAGAACAGAGAAAGGCAAAATGTCCTTATGTGGTCTCTGTTAATCTTTTTTTGTTTCTATAATAAAATTCCAGAAGCTGGATAACTATAAAGAAAGTAACCCTTTTCAGTTCACAGTTTTGGAGGTAAAATGTTTCAGCCTGGATGGCCACCTTAGCTTAGCTTCTCCTGCGGGCCTCATGGTGGTAGTGTCATAGGACAGAAAATGATCATATCAGGAAAGTGGAGGGGAATTGTCCTAGTTACTTTTCAGTTGTAGGGATTAAACACCAGACCAAGGCAACCGATAAAAGGAAGTGTTTATTTGGGCTGATGGTTCCAGAGGGAAGAGAGTCCATTTTGGCAGGGAAGCATGGCAGCCAGCAGCAGATATGAAGGACAGAATGAGAAACGGAGAACTCACGTCCTCAAACAAAAGCACAAAGGCAAGAGCCAACCAGAAGTCAGGTGAGGTGTGTACCCTCAACTCCTCCCCCAGTGGAGAGCCATGCCTCCTAAACTTCCTCAAACAGCACCACTCATTGGAACGAAGTGTCCACATGCCTGTGCCTAGGGCGGACATCTTTTTATTGTAACCACTGCAGCGACTCAAGAATTAAACACACTCTTGCAATACTTCACTTTAATGCGGGTCACAGAATAGCTTTAAATCCTTTCCAAGGGCATATCTCAATGAACTGGGGACCTCCCATGAGGCCCCACATTTTACTATCACAACACTGGGGATCAGGCGCCCAACATATAAACCCTTGCCTGAGAAATCCTATATAACAATAGTGTGAACACATATTAAAAGTGTTGTTTTTTAAAATATATTTCTACTGAAAATAATTTTTTCTATGCAATGTATTCTGACCATGGTTTCCTCTCCACCAATTCCTCTCCAGTGCTCCACCCACCTGACTCCATGCCATTTCTTTACCTTTCTCTTTAGAAAAAATAAACATGCAAAAACAAACAAATAAACCAGAATAAAATCAATAAATGAAAGGGATGTCACAATGTGAGCATTACACTCCCTCCAGTTCACATGTTTAAACATCTAGGTTCCTGTGATAATACTAGGATGCAGGGCTTTAGGAGATGATGTAGGCTCCAGGGTGGAACCCTCATGAAGGGCATTTGTTACCTTATAAAAGAGCTGGAGGAAGCTCCCTGGGTTCTCTTGTCCTTGTCCCTTCTGTCACTTGAGGACACAGCCCATCTTGGAAGCAGAGAACAACCCTCATCAGCCACTAGGTCTCCTGTGCCTTGACCTGGGACAGCTCCCCCACCAGAACCAAGAGGAAAACATTCCTATTACTTATAAATTGTGCTGGTGAGATGTCTCAGTAGGCAAGAGCATTTGCTACCACACTGACAATGTTGGGACCCACATGACAGAAGAGAGAACTGACTCTCACAACTGTCCTCAGACATCCATGGGGGTGTCATGGTTCACATGCTTGTGCATGCATGAATGTCCACACTAAATAAATGTTAAAACTTCAGAAATAAATCAATTACTCTGTCTGTGGTAGTTTGTTAAAGCAGCACAAATGCAAGAGCAAGGGCTGATTAGGCCACAGGGTGAGTGAAAGGCCAGCCTGAGCAGCACTGAGGCCCTGTCTCAAGGTAAAAAGTAAAGAGAGCTGGGGCTAGAGTCCAGATGGAGAGTGCTTGCTGAGCATATACAATACACAGGGTTCAGTCTCCAGCACTACAATAAACCAGCCAGCCAACCAGTCAACCAGTCATCCAGCCAACCCACCAACCAGCAAGCCAGCCAGCCAACCAACCAACCAGCTAGCCAACCAGCCAGCCAGCCAACCAACCTACCAGCCAGCCAGCCAACCAATCAACCAACCAGCCAGCCAACCAACCAACCAACCAACCAATCAACCAGCCAGCCAGCCAATCAACCAAACTAAATAACCAACCAAACAATCACACAACCAGCTAGCTAGCCAATCAGCCAGGTAACCAACCAGCCAGTCGGCCAATCATCCAATCAACCAGCCAACCAACCAACCAAACAACCAGCCAACCAACCAATCAACCAACCAGCTAGCCAGCCAATCAACCAATCAACAGCCAACCAGCCAGCCAACCGACCAACCAACCAAGAGACAAAATGGCTAACAACAGACTGTTCCAGATCACTTTCTTTGTTTGGGTAAATCAAAGGGTACCTTGCTTATCCATTGATCTTTGCTGAAGCTAGGGTTAAAGTGATCTCTTCCCCTGCCACCCATATGACACTGGACGGTGCTCTAGGGCCAAAACATAGCCCCTGATGAACACAATCTGCCTTCCCACCTTCAACAAATATCAAGAGTATTTTTTCTTTGACAAACCAAATGAAGTTAAATCTCTTTGGGGGTATTACAGCTAAATGTCACTGCTTTTCCTGAGTCCTGTAATTAAAGTCTGTAGCCTCAACCTGGGTAATGAATTTTAATCTTTTTCATGAATGATGCAGCGTGTAAACCAGGAAGTATGAAGGGTGATGATGTCAATACTCAGGAGCAGGCTGTCTGCTTTTCCTGAGGGTCTGGCTACCAGCCACTGGTCTTCATAGAACAAAGACACAGGTCAGCATTTCCAGGTTGGTGATCTAGCCCTAGGCTTCCACACAGGGATTATGGGGAGCAAATAGTATGAAACTCTATCTGATAGGTGCCCTGGGAAAGGTAAAGAGGGTGAGACAAAGGGTGGGGTCTCGAGCTGTTGGTGGCCACTCAGATTACATTACGTTGCTTTGGCAACACTTACAAAGCAAATTCTACTTTCAGTATGGCTATAGTTTTCATGCTGAATCCTCCCAAGTACTGATATTTAAGCCCTTCTGTGTGTTATATAGCAGAACTTAAACCAGGTGAGATGTTTATAGGGGGTGGCTTGGGGGAAGTGATTAGGACTGGATAAAGTTATTAGGGTGGGGTCCCAATGTCTGAGCACAATGGCTTCACAATAGATGGTACATGCATGCCCCCCATCTCTTGTCTTGGGGTGCCCTGTATCACCTTGGGATTGTGCCAGTGAGAAGCGTATCATTAGCCCTAGCCCTTCAATTTTGCTCTTTTAGACTCATGAGCCCAAACAAACTTCTTTATGTGTTTTGTTTTGGCAACAGAAAACCAATTACTAGAAGACAGGGACAGGAAAGAGGGATGATCAAAATGCCATGCATATGAGTGGACTGTGAAGTCAATTGACCCAATTCTGGGTCAATGAAATGTCTGTTTCATGGTGTGGATTGTCATAGAAATAAAAAATAGTGGACACCTGACTGTACAGGGAGCTCAAATCCCAGGCAATGTAGGCCACCTCTTCCTAAGGTCATTTTGACTGCTCAAGACCCTTCCTCACCTCACCTTAGACCCTTCCTCCTGTCCTTCACCCTCAAGGAGAAAACAGGTCTCCACCCCTTCTGCACAGGACTGCTTATAAACATGAGCCATTCACGGTGTAGATGTGGGTGGCTTATCTTGATGGGCCTCCGCTGGAGCAGGCTGAGGGAAGCACCTACCTGTGGAAGGTGGACTGAGTGGGGTTCTGGTCTCCCTGTCATCTGCTCCTCTGCTCTCAAGGAGCCAGTGGAGGCCCTGGAGCCTCTGGCATGTGACTGTTTTCCCAGCCAGCAGCTTTACTTCATCAGCCTTCTGGACTCCTGTTTGTTTTACTCACACATTCATTAATTTATTCATTTACCAAAGGAGTAGCTATCCCATGCCAGGCAGGTGCTAGGAGCTAGGATGCAAATACAAATAAACACGACTTCTGCGTAGCTCTTTGGCTATTAGCCATCTTGAAATGTGCAAATACACATATGTATTCAGTCTTTACACATGCTTTTCCAAACAGTTTGTGTATGATAACTCAGTGAATTGTCACAGCAACCCTTTCAACAAATAATATTATCATCTTTATTTGATGCAAGAGGAACTGAAGCCTAGAGAGGAGAGGTAGTTTGCCTTACGTCACATAGCTTCTAAAGGAACCAGGAATCAGACCATACATGTTGGCCCTTGACTAAATTCTTACCCACTTTGATTAAGTGTCTCTAGGGGTTCGAGGACGTGAGTAACAGAGCATAGCAAACCTTGGAAAAGAATTTTCTCCTGGAGTCCTCAGAAACAGCACAGAGGGTAGTGGTACACAATGTGTTGACAGCCCTAGGCAGAGGCAGATTCACTACCATGAAGAGTACAGCAGACAATTCAAGGAACACACACACACACACACACACACACACACACACACACACACACCTCCAAAGTTACAGAGCTTCCAGAACTTGTACTCTGGCAATTGCATCCTTGGCAGAAGCTTTGGGAGCTGAAGGATAGGAGGAAGGGAGGGCTGTATTGTCTGCTCCATGTAGCTGGTTAGGCACAGGGCTCTGGGCATCTAAGGACATTGAGCATTTGTAAGAGCCACTTAGGGATGAGAGAGATGCCCTGGGACAGCCTCAAGTGAAGTGGTGTATAACAGCATGTACAGAATCATTGTTCATTTTGCCCTAAGCCTCACATGGCTTACAGAGATGAGAGTTTATGTCCGGAATTGCTGGTTCCATCCCATGAGATGGTTATGCTTTCTTCAGTGGCCCAGGATGGTTGGCTTACATGTGTAATAAATATCTTTAAATGTATAAATGGGGAACCAGATCTGGAGATGCCTGGTTGCTTCCCAATCACCTGTCTAGGCCACCTTGAGAGCTAAGAGCACCCCTGTCTCTTGTCTGTGCTTCTTCGTCTGTGTCAGAAGTCTCCATCACTGGACCACAAGCTCCAGCATGGCAGGATGCCCAGGGCAGGATGCCCAGAACTGCCCTTGTCTTTTTACACCTTCCTCAGCACTAACAAGAGCCTAGCCTACAGTTGACCTCCAGGGAGTCTGTGCAGGATGAGCACATGTGTGATTGGTGGCTTCTCCAGAACCACAACTGGAAAGTGCACATCTGTGCCTTCGGCTGCCCACCACTGTCTGAGCTCCCACCAGGTGCAAGTGCCCCTGTCCGCTGGTGCTGCCGCCATGGAAACGTCTTGCCTCCCAGATAATTCTGCATTTGCAGCCTGCCTTGCAGTTCCAGGAAAACGTTTCAGGCTCTGAGCTTGGGCTACTCAGTGCTTTCTTCAGAGCCCCTCCCCCAGATGAACCAGCAATTAAGTGGTTCTCTGTCCTGTTTCCACCGTTTCCATAGCCATAAAGAAACGCTGTCCTAACTCCAGGTCTTGGCTGTGTTTTCTCCATGGAAACCACATGTATGTCAATAAACAAGCATTCAGAATGGGTGCCTTGTTTCCTACCTCTTTATCTTTTTTTTTTCCTGCCACTAAGCATAGTTTTGTGATTTGAGTTGCTTTTAGAGTTGGGGTTTTGAGTGTGTTTATCTTGTGTGTGTGTGTGTGTGTGTGTGTGTGTGTGTGTGTGTGTGAGGCCAGCAGTCAACATGGTGAGAGTCTTCGGCTCTCACTTTCTACCTTATCTTTTGAGATGGAATTGCTCATTGAACCTGTTAGTTTCCTATTGGCTTGTCTGGCTGTCCATCAAGCTCTGGTATTGGCCTTGCCCCCCAGCTTTGCACTGCACTGCTCTGGTCTGGTCTAGTCTGGTCTCATCTGATTTGGTCTGCAGGACCTAGCAACACCCAAGGAGACTGTAGAACACCTGAAGTCATTGGCGCTCACACAGCAAGGCTGAGACAGTGTTTTGCAAAGCCCTCTGAATGGTACTTGTCTACCTCCTACTTCCTGTCTGCCTTCCTGCCAGGAGGAGGAAGAGAGAATGCCTGTTGTAAATGTCCCAGCCGCTCATTCTTGGTCCCATCTCTGGAGCTGTCACTCAGAAACAATGATGCTTTCATATTAGTTACAGATTAATGTTTCCATAAAACCACTTTGAACCAACAAACCAATTGATAATGTTAAGGTTTTGTTTTAAATGTCAGAATTTCAACTTACTGTCTACTAAAATTCAGCCCTACAGTGAAGGGGATGCAGACAGTGCAGGCTGGAAATTGAAGAATAGGGCTAAGCAATGTGGCATTTTTACTGTGTGTAGCATCCAGACTGCTCAAAGTGCTGACAAGTGTGCCTCTTACACTTCCTCCTAACCTGGGGTATCACTTGCTTTATGTATAATGCTGATTTGAGTCCAGGAAATTCAGTGGGCAAGATAAAGGTACCAATGAGCTCTCACCCAACTGTTTAAAGAGAAAAGAAAACCAGAATCCAATATTGCTTTGGAAGATGAGGCCTCATCTCTGTAAACAAAATGGCTCTGACCAGCAATGATGCCCAGTGGGGAGTGGCCTGGAGCCTAGCCTGGGTGCCTCCTTTTCTTACTGAAGTATGGCTTTCCACAAAACACTTCATCTCCTTGTCCAACAGCCTCACATCTGGTGTGTAATGCCCATTCATGAGTTTAGAGGGTTCAGCTAGCTTGACTCTCCCTTGTCTTAAACAACAAGAACCCCCAAGAGTTACACCTGAGGTATATAACTCACTCCTAGCTGCCCCAGCCTTCAAATGATAGAAACCTCAGAGTACAGTGTTCAAACTACATCACCTAGCCTGTCTTCCCATGCCAGCAGGTTCTCTGCATGCATGCTGCATCTCGGGGCCAGTGTTTATTTGCTGGGTATTTCTCTCAGCCCTGTCCAACCTTCCACTGCTGGCTGGAAAGTGCATGCATTCTAATGGTCACGGGGCATCCTTGGCTGCAAGCCAACACTTTTGAGCAGTATCTCCACGGCAGTCTTGAACAGTCAGGGGAATATGAACAAGCAAATAATTTCTCCTTTACTTGGAAAAAAAAAAAAACTGTTTCAAGCACACGCTTCCTCCTGCAGTTAACCACTCTTCCCCTGAGTCCCCTAGGTGCTTATTTCACAGAATTTTCAGAAATGTCTTTATTTCTATGTCCCCTTTCTGCATCCAGCATCCCCGCAGCTTCCTCTTCTTTACCGTCACAGTCCCTGCCTCACACTCCGAGTATAAATATTGACCATTCTGCTGGGCAACAAACTCACATAGTACATTTCATCTTTGCCTCTGGCTGCTGGACCAAAGCTACGGAAGCCCCTGGAATCTGCTGTGCCTCCATGACCTGCAGAGCAGGGTTGCTGTTGAGAAAAGCTATCCATAGACCGCCATGCTTTGTGCTAGTTCTTAATGGAGGGGTGAGAAGCTGGGACTGGAGTTCAATCCTCAGAGGCCATTGGGTCAACAATCCTGTCTAGCAAATGAGGTCTTGGTCCCATTTGGAAACAGTGGGGCTGGGAGCCTCTGAACTGAAAAGCATGCGGATGCCCAAAGGCAGCACTCTGTGCCCTTCTCTGGCCCCTCACCCCCAGTCCCTGACGTGTGGCATTCCTGAGACCTGGTCATTGGGAGCTTAGTGCTTTCTTGAATTCTGAGTCTTTCTAGGAAATCGTCAGACTGGAAAGAGAGGGTGAGGAGAATCCAAATATTAACTAAGTCAGACAGATAAGTGAGGGTAGACTGAGGATCTAAGACTTCTGACTGGCAGGAATCTGAAGTGGGGGTCGTCTTGTGGAACTGAGCCCTTAGCTTATGGCTTCATACCAAGTATAATTGCAAGGACTTAGTGTCAGAATTGAGTTATAGTATTGATATCTTGAAAACCTGTTGATATTGGAACACTGTGTTTGTGTATATATATATATAATCACATCATATATGCATATATGTACCCATTAATAACTGAGGACTAGTGCAAAACATGAGCTGACTTTAACTGGAGTGGTACAGTTCTGTTAATCATTGAGAATTCTGTCTACTTTAACACTATTGCTGTTCAGAAATAGAGTCTGCGCACAGGACAGAGCTGTGTAGCTGCCTTAATGATACATTACTTACTTCCAAAGTCAAGATACAGAAGGTCACCTAGTTGGACTTGCTGTTGGATTTTCCCCTCTGGGGACCCTTTCTGGCCTCCAGTGCTGCATGGTGGGATACTCCAGTCCCAAGGCAGAGCAACATGGAGATATTCAACTGCCAACTGCCTCTGACGACAACTCCCAAGTCATCTCTGCCAGGGCCAGCTGTCTGAATAAAGACACTCCCAGATGTTCCCAGTCCCAGATGTTTGAAACAGGCCAACCTTTTGGCTTCTTAGCTCAGGATTCCCAGAATTCTGGAGCAGAGATATGCCATCCTGCTGTTGCCTCTGTTAAGTTTTTGACCCACAAAACCCTTGGACATAATCCCATGTCTGTTGCTTTACACTACTGTACTTGGGGGTGTATTTCTGTTTCACTTCTATCCAGCAATAGTAACTAGAGCATTGTGTCTTGAACACTGGATAAGGACCAGCTGTTTAAAATTCATTTTCTCTATTTTGAGTGAGTCTATATATTATCAAAATTACTATATTACAATGTGATATTATATTACTATGTAAAAATTATATGGCCATGAGCTGGAGGTATGGGCCAGTGATTAAGAGCACCTGCTGCTTTTGCAGAGGATCAGAGTTCAGTTCCCAGCACCCACTTCTGGTGGTTCACAACCACCTGTAACTCCAGTTCTAGGGCATCTGATGCCTTCTTCTAAGCTCTATGAGAACCCACACACATGTGCATCTACATACAAAGAGGCACACATACATACATTTAGAATATTAGACTCCTAATTCTGTGAATTGTTAGGTATCAGAAGAGTGGTGTTTTTAGTATAAAACTTATGACTCTTTAGAATCGAGGGAAAATGTCATGCATGGCAATTGTTTTCCTACAAGACACAACTCTGCTTGTCCCTAGAGTAAATTTCAATACCTAAGCCGGAGGTGGGCTGGTTTACATGGCCAAGTCATCACCTCTTGCCTCTCACTCAATGTTCTTTACTCTTCTGACTCCAGATCATCCGAGGCAGGGGCTGCAAAGGGGCACAAAGGCCAGGCAAAGACTAACTCTAACTGCTTCTGTCCTACCTTAGTTCATGACCTCTGGCATGCTCGGGTCCTCAGGGAACACTTGGATAAGCCTTGAGGGTGTGTAAGAGACTTCCATTGGCGTAGTTACCTCAAAGAGAAGGGTGTTCCTATGACCCACCCCCAATAACACACACACACACACACACACACACACACACACACACACACACACACACACCCTTACAATCCACCCATGTTAGTGAAGCTCATAGACTTGCTATTGGTTCCATCTTTGTACAGATTTTTTCTCCTGGGTAGGGACCAGCACAAACTTGGCTCCTCTCTGTAGCATCTTTGCTGTAGGCGACTGATACACCCCTAGCCTAATAAAGGAGCAGGAGTAGGGCAATGGCCAGTGTCTCCTCTGCCGTCTTAACCAGTCCCCTTTGCCTGTTCAGTGTGTACAGAACGCAGCTTGGCAATTCTAAAGCAAATAATTATAGAAAAGATGCCTCTCTCCTTGCACATCTGGCATCTGGGTCTACATCATCCCAAGCCCCATGATTCGTCTGCATCAGTCCCTGGGAAGTATTCTCCCCTACATCAGGAAGTCCTGGTCCAAGACTTCCTCCAATTTCTGTATCTTGGGTGTTGGGTGGATAGACTGGTGTGGGGATGGAGATGGGGATATCAGACTACTGAAACAAGATTCTTTGGGGTACTTGGGAGCAGTCCACAGAGTACAGAGGCATCCCCCAGCTCGTTAATCTTCAGTCCCAATACCTGGGAAGTACGAAAAATTCTTACATTCTGGTGATTGACTAAACAATTATGGAATATTCTCTGCAAAGGAATTAAATGCAGCTATTCAAAATCCAAAGACCACTTAGTAGGAAATATTTATCAATATGGATTATTGATATGTATTTCATGATATGTTGCTAAAAGAAACATAAACACTGAAACTACATAACACCACATTTGTAAGACACCCATTGCATATTTAAAAAAACATGGAAAAGAACCATGAGAAGAATCTTCACCATCTCATTGTTTCCCCAGAAGGATGGAGTCCTGGGCAATTTCTCTTCCTCCCTGTGCTTTTTGTAGTTTTTAAAATTTCTATGGTGAGCACATTACTTTGATAGAATAAATACAATGATTGCTTCTAAAATATGCGATTGTCTGTGGGTGTGTTGCCCACACAAAAACCCCCTCATGCAAATATTCTTTTTCCATGTTAACTTTGAGGTTTTTGTCACCAATGGAGCTGTTCTCCTTTAAAGCAAAGGAAGGAACAGAACTGAGATGCTAGTGCCAGGCTTTCCACAGCCAGCCAGAGCTGTCTCTGCACAGCTCAGCATCGCTGGGCCAAGGAACTCACATACAGCAGCCTCATCAGCAGGAGTTCCCAGATCTGCACTGGAGTTACACCTGGCACATGTAAAACTCTACTGGTACCTGGGAAGTGCTGTGGATACTGCTCTGTATAAATAAAATGCTGATTGGCCAGTGGCCAGGCAGGAAGTGTAGGCGGGACAAGAGAAGAGAATTCTGGGAGGTGGAAGGCTGGGGCAGAGAGATACATGACTAGGAGGATGTAAGGTACTGGTAAGCCACGAGCAACATGGCAAAGTATAGATTAATAGAAATGGGTTAATTTAAGATAGAAGAAGTAGATAACAAGAAGCCTGCCACTGCCATACAGTTTGTAAACAATGTAAGTTTCTGTGTGTTTACTTGGTTGGGTCTGAACGACTGTGGGCCTGGCAGGTGAGAGAGATTTGTCCTGACTGTGGGCCAGACAGGAAAACTCTAACTACAGGGAAGCAGGGTTTAAAAAAACCAAAAAACTGACAGTGGTTCCAATGTGCAGCAAGTGTTAGGAAACCCTGCTTAGGAGGGGTGCCTCACGCACAAGCCCAACGTCCCCGTTTTCCAGAAACCTCTCTGGGACTTTCCTGAATTCCTCACCTATACTATCTGAAAGTATTTGACCACAAGTGTCTAATACTGTAACTGGAAGCAGGGTGGGGGGAGGCGGGAAGATTGGGGTTCTGGGCAATGTTCTGATCAAATCATACTCCCCAAAGACGCATGCTCACCTAGAACGTTAGCACGTGTGCTGGTGTGAGTCTAAGGTCTCCACACGTGCAGTGAAGCTACAATGAAGTCATGCTGGATTAGAACAGTGCTCAAAGCCAGGGACGGGCAACAAGGAAGAAGGTCCTGGGCAGGTGGGGGCAGAGCCTGGAGTGACTCATGGTCAAGCTGAGGGAGGCAGTATTAGTCATGTTCCTGTCACTGTGACCAGATACCTGGCAGAAAACAGTTTAAAGGGAAGACAGTTGATTTTGGTTCATGAGTTCAAAGGGCAGGGAAGGCGCGGCAGGGCTGCTCGCTCCGCAGCATAGCAAGCCAGGGAACAGAGGAGAGGGGGTGCCAGCCCTCAGCTTTCTCCTTTGCTGTCTTCAGTTCAGCCCAAGTCCCCATCCCATGGGATAGTTCTGTTCACGTTGGAGGGGGGGGGACTTTCTTCCTAGTTATTCCCCTTGGATTAAGCTCTGGGTCACTCCTTCAGAAACATGCAGGGGTGTAAGCCAATGTCGGGCTCCTGGTGATTCCAAACTCTTGCCAAGTTGACAAGGAAGATTAACGATGACCGAAGTATTCTCCCCCAAATACTGACAATTGTCAGAAACTGCGTCTCTCTGCCTTTCCCTCTTCCTTTCTGACTGCAGACTGGAGATTTATCAAGGAGAGCAACCCCACTGCCCCCGCCCACGGCCACCCCACACCGCTAAAGCCAGAGCTGGAGACCTTAGGCAGCCTGCAGACATCAGAACCTGGGAGCTGCCTTGACCTGGCTTCCCCAGGCTCCTAGAGCCTTCCTCTGGTCATGCCAACACTCTCGGCTCACTGTTAAAACACTGTTTAAGACAGACTGGTTTGAGAGTCGCCTCTCTCCTGTGGGACAGGCATGGTGCAGGTTACCAGAGCTGCTTGTTTTTCTCATGTTTATGTTAGGACTCAGTTCATCTACAAACCTGTGAGGACTAAGAAAAAACTTTTATTTTATTTTCAGAGCCAGAGAGAGAGAGAGAGAGAGAGGGAGAGGGAGAGACAAAGAGAGGCAGAGACAGAGACAGAGACAGAGAGAGACAGAGAAACAGAGAGACAGAGGTAGAGAGATAAATGCCAGATTTCCTGCCACAACCAGAGGCTGGAACAATGGCATCGAAAGGCTTCTTTCTCAGAGGTTCCAGGAGAATCAATCCTGGGGTCACCTGGATTTGAATCCAGAACCTGCTGAGCCATGAGACAATAAGCACCCCCATGTGAGCTAAGTGGCTGTGGGAGCCCTAGGAAGTGGACAGTGGCTGTTTCAGGATTTGTTGCGGAACTGGATGAACCTTGCTCTGCTTTATCTCCCTCTGGGGGCGAGGCACTCCTCCATACAGCCCTTTCCTGGACCGCAAAGGACTCCCGTTGAGTACCCAGTGCTGCTTGTACCCACCAGAGAAAACGCGTCTTAGATAATGTGTCAATTTTCTCTCAATTATGTACGCCCGGGACCTATTTGATCAGCAAGGCGGGGGTGGGGGGGAACCCACTCTACACTTTGTTCTGTTGCTTTTCCTGGCACAGTCGGGAGACCTTTCTTATTAGCTTCACTCTCCCGGTAACTAATGAGACTTGCCAGCCTTTGAAAAGCAATTACTTCTAAGTAAAACAAGCACTTCTCCAAAAGGGTCAAGAAAAGCTGCACATGTTGTAAACAAGGCACAGTATGAGTAGGAGTTTTCTATTTCTGCTTCAGTCTTGAAAAACTGCCAGGACTCTGTTTAAAAGCAAATGGGAGAAGTGACCAGGGCGTATGTGGTCCTGGCTTCATCCTCCGGCTTTCCAGCCAGGAGCCACCAACTGCAAGGATTAAGTTCTGTCTAACTGAATTGATCATTCTTTCATGACCTGGATCGACGGAAGGGATGTGAACCCTCAGAAGCCACACAAGGGAAGTGAGCAAGTAACACAGACTAAACAGAGTGAAGCCAAATGCAAACACAAACTCGGGCCACAGGCATGGCTGGACAGTTAACGCCAGCAACTTAAGCATGAGTCTTCTGATCTGCTCTAAAATGAGAGGTAGAACTATTAAAACAAATGGGGCCTGATCCCAAAGAATGAAGGGCCTGGAGTAGAGACCCAAGAGAAGGAGAAACGTCTCTGAGTTTGGTGGAATAGGACGTGGAAGAAGCTGACAGTGGTGGTGCATGCCTCCAGTCCCAGTGCCTTAGCTGGGAGAATCACAGATTTGATACATAGCAAGACCTTGTCTCCAAAAAATGGGGTGGGGGTCAGAAGTCTAATGGAAACTTGCTTGAGAAGGTAGGTCCTAGGTCACCTGCCATCCCCAGGAGTGAAGGAGCTACTTCTAACCAGCGTCCAGAGAAAGCACAGCACAGCATGGGGAGCAAAGTGCTGCTCAGGGGGTGAAGACTGAGACAGTGAACTGTGACCCAGACCTCTTCATTCCCACTCTGGGATGCCGGTAGCAGAGAGAGCCCTCAGGCAGGAGGCTGCCCGATTCTCTCAGAGAAGGCGAATAGTGCTAGAGAAAAGGTATCCAGAGTGTGACAGGCGGGGGCTCTGAAGGGGAAAAGAGGATAGAGGGAGGGAGGGAAGAAGGGAGGAAAGGAGGGAGGGAGGGCTTCTGAATCATTCTACGAGTCCCTCCCCTAAGCCCACATACTGGGATTGCCCCAAACCTGCTCCTGCATGCACGCAATGCACACTAATCTTGTATTTAATGACTAGCACAAGTGTTTGCTGCTTACCAAAAAAGCAAAGAAAAACATGTCAGAATAAACAGCAAAAAGCCTATTCTATTCCGCTTTAGCTGGAGAGTTTCTCTCCAGGTCCTGCCAAGTCCCGGCAGTCCCATAGCCCACTTATAAAATAAACACAGACTCTTATATTACTTAAACTGTTTGGCCTAATGGCTCAGGCTTCTTGCTAGCTGTTCTTATATCTTAAATTAACCTATTTCTATAAATCTATACCTTGCCACATGGCTCGTGGCTTACCAGTCAGTATCTTACATGTTGGTACTCATGGCGGTGGCTGGCAGTGTGTCCTGACTCAGCCTTCCTGTTCCCAGAATTCTCTTCTCTGCTTGTCCCGCCTATACTTCCTGCCTGCCTACTGGCCAATCAGCATTTTATGTATACAGAGTGATATCCACAGCAATTCCGCAGACAAGGGAAATAACAAAATAAAGTGAACACCAATCACGTGGTCCAAAGCCTTGGAGAGAGAACGCATCTTCAGGAAATTTACCCATTGACAAGAAAACCAAGGTAACAGGGCAGCACTTCCATTGTTACCCAGCCCACCCCAGTGTACTCAGGAAACTGGTTTTCTGAAGGAGGAGGAGGAAGAATGTTGGGAGAGCAGTATAAAACAGGGTATTAAAATACATTAAGAAAGGAAGGCCCGGCATGCTGGCACAACCTTGATCCCAGCACTCAGAAGGTAGATGTAGGAGCATCTCTGTGAGTTCAAGACCAGCCTGGTCTGCATAGTGAGTTCCAGGACAACCAGGGCTCTGTGGAGGGACCTTGTCTCAACAGCAAAAAACAAACAAGAATGGAAACAAAAAATGAAACTTATTAGCTGTATTTTCATGTGGAAAATAACATGTATAGGAATTTCTAATTCTCTGCAGCTCTTGGGACATGCTGTGACCTGGCTGTGTGGGAGGCAGCACCTCTCTATCATAGTGGCTTCTAGATATTTTCCTGAAGAGCAGGGTAACCATCCTCTGCCTTTCATTTGCTGGCCTGTGGGAGGTGGGAACTCTATCTGCTGAGGCACTGGGGTTTACATGGACATGGATGACATGCTTTGCACAGAATGCCCCAACCTGCTAGCTTCCAGATCTTAGCCATTGCTTCTAGTGCAGTCTTACTCAGTGATAGTAAGTATTCTTGCCCTTATCTTATCCTGTTATCTTATAATTCTCTCCCCAACCCTCCCTCCTTTTTTGAGACGAATCTCTTATACCACAGACTGGATTCAGCTCCCCATGTAGCCTTGAGCCCCTGATCTCCTGCCTGCCCCTCCCAAGTGCCAGGATTATAGGCACATATCACCACATCCACTCTATGGGATGCTGGGCTTCAAACTCAGGGCTTTGTGCATGTCAGATAAGCATGCTACCAATTGAGCTACATCCCAGCTCTGTCTTTCTCTCTTTATCCCTTTATTTTTAGGCAAAGAAGCATGGCACTTTGGAACCTTTTCGGAAACCCTAATGATGTGTTTGGGACACTAAACATAACTCAGAATTGTTGGAGCACCATGAGAAAGATGGCGTCAAAAAGCACCAGGACGGGTTGGGGATTTAGCTCAGTGGTAGAGCGCTTGCCTAGCAAGTGCAAAGCCCGGGGTTCAATCCTCAGCTCTGTAAAAAGAAAAAAGCACCAGGAGGTAGGAGATGCCACCCCAGGGGAGCGCTGGAGCAGGAGCAACAGTACTACAGCCCTACTAAGTGCCATATTCTACTCTGCAGTTAGAAGAATGGGTTTGAAATTGCCCCCAAAGGCAGGAAGGAGACAGACTAGGGTGTGACAAGGACCTTGACAATATGTGCACTGGGAAAGGATAGAATTGAGTTAGGGCTAAAAGTGGAATTGTAGGTTTGGATGAGGCGCTGAGGGAGATGGGAGCAGAGGGTGACGCCCTCCATTTCTGGCTCAGTGACTGCATGGACAACGTTTTTCTCAGGGATCCTGCAGCTTCTCTGGATGACTCGTCAGAGGGACAAGGTCACCAAGACACTAACTTGGAATCAGGGTTTCTAGTACCCTACGGACCACCTCCCAGTGACCCACAGCCAGTCCTTGTTTTGGCCATTTCAGACTTCCAGTTCCAGTTAAATGTCCAATCTTCTAGGCCTCAGTTCTTCAGGGAAGAGATTAGTGAATCACAACTAAAAAAGAAGAAGAAGAAAAAAAAAGCAACTCAGGTTAGAAAAGAATTTCAAATCTATAGGAAATCTGCAAAAGTTAATTTTTTTTTATAAAATAACTATTTTTAATTTTACATCACTCCACTTAGACCTGCCAGTCACTGCTTTAGCACGCCTCTTTGTGATTGTCTAGCTCCTACCCATTAATCGACCTACCTCTATCTGTATGTAGTTGTTTTAACTACTGCTGAGCTGGATGAAAGGAGGCTTGCATCTGTTATGCCCTTTATCCTTAAACAGTCGGCATGTGACTTCAAGAATGTCCTTTTCAGAGTCACAGTGCGGTTTTCCATCCTAGGAACTGTGATATTACTCTCTATAGTAAATACAGTCTATTATATCACCCTTTACAGTGGTTCCCATCATACTCCTTATGATGTTTCCCCCAAATCTAGGGTCTAATTAAAGATTACTCATTCTACTCGGTTGCATTTTGCTCATCTTACTTAATCCAGTGACGTTTTCAGAATTATGTTGTCCTGTCCTTGATGACATTGGGGAGCTTGATAAGCCAGGTGTTTTCTAAGAGGTCTTCAGTTTGGCTTTGACTGCTTCCAGGGGTTGATTTGGACCATGCATTTTTAGCAGAATTTCAATATGACTGAGAGATATGTCCTCAGAGTGTTTCATCAGAGAGCACAAAGCCATCGGTCATTTCTTTGTTGAAGGTTGGTCCTCATCAGCGTTTCCTTGGTGACAGTGTTATCAGCCAGCTCTTCCACTATAAGGCAGTTGGTTGTTCCTTTTGATAAGTCATCTGTGGGGGAGATCCGCTGAGATTTGCTTCCACTGATGAGTCTCATCCTGATGAGTTAGTACTGTGAGGTTAGGAGATGTTGATTTTCAAGCCCATCCAGTCTATGTTTGTTAGTTGGCTTTCTAGTTTAAAGAACAATGCTCCTCCATGTCTTCATTCATTCATGGTACATCATGAATCAATGTGAAAGCTTTCCTCCCTTGCATCCTGTCATGACTGTGATCCATTCTGATGCCCAGATGGTCACAGATTTGGACAATGGGATCTCTTCTGGGTGTTTCTTGTATCCTTGGAATATAATCCCATCCTCCCAGGGCACTTCATTTCAAAACAGATATTCTTGAGCTCTGCCCCTGCACATCCATTGACTCAGACATTTCTCCAAGTCCTCGTTCATTCTAGAACCAGGGTCTAGAGAGAGTGAGAGTTGTTTTCATGGCTCCTGGAGTGTGCTTGCTACGCCAGCAGACAGAGCCAAGAGTGGCCACTAATCCTGGGGTTCATTTACTTCCTTCCTGATTCTTATTTGTGTCTTCTTTCTCCGTTAGAGAACCCTGAATCTTCCTCTAAACCATAAAGACACTTCCTCCTGTGCTCAGTTCCACAACCATGTACAGAATAATCCCAGAACCGCTATACCAGTACTCCAGCAACACACCTATTGTGTATTAATCCAATCTCCGTAGTTGGAGCAAAATGCCCGAGGCTGGGTATTTTATAAAAGAAGTTTATTTAGCTCATAGTTGTGGAGATTTGAGAGCACAATGTCAACAAATCTGCTTGGCTCTGGTGAGGGCTGAGGCTACATCACAGTATGGTGGGTGTGACCATGTATGAGAGAGCAAGATGACCTGGAGAGACAGGAAGCCAGGGAGAATCAGGAGGCATGTTCGCTGTTTTGTGCACTTCACTTTCATGGGGACAAGTGTCAATTCCTTCTGAGGTGATTTGACTTAATCACCTCCTGAACACTACCACATGAGGACTAATTTGCAACGCATGAACCTTCGGGAGACACACTCAACTCGGACCTAAACCACATGCTCTAATTAAGTTAGGCTTCAGTTTTTGCTTGTGGCTAGACAGGGTGGTGGCTCTCTGTAACCTTGGTGCTCAGGAGGCTGAGGGAGGAGGGGTTCAAGTTCAAGTCCAGCTTGAGCTACATAGTCAGACCCTACCTCAAAGAAAATAGGGGATGGGCATACATCTCAGTGGTAGAGCATGTTCCTAGCATGTGCAAAGCCCCGGGTCTGTTTGTACCTTTTTAAAAAACATGTTTTAAATTATTCAACATTTATTTTACTGAGTATTTATTAGACTGAGACCTCAAGGGATTTTTATAAAATTAGAGAAAAAATAATAAGGCATTTTATTATCATTGCTAAGTTTACAACATGGTCAAAGACATAATTTTACAGAAATAGTGATTAAATGTTTTTTAGTTTGAACGTGGCATAATAAAACATTAAGATGTTGAAAATATGTATATATAAAAAGGTGGCACACTATTTAAGTATTTGTAAGAATAAATAAGTTGTATTGCTCTCCCTATGTAAAGGGCATAAAAGAATTAAAGTAATGCATTAAAAATTAACTGGACTTTGTCTTTAATTTTCCCTCCATGTGACTATTATTCTTTTGAAACTTGGTCATTTGCTTTTGTTTAAATTCAACTTTCCTCAACATCCATATGCACATTTATAAATAAACTATTAGAACATTTCAAAAAATCAAAAATTAAATGAAATATTATGACCTGAGAAGTTTGAATCAGTCCTATACTTTTCGCCTCCTCCTGTCTTGCTGGTATGAATTTCACTAGTTTCTAATTATCCTTCTTCGTTCCTTTTTGAAACACATCCACACACCACAAACATGTTAGCACTAATTGGTACAGGTGCACAGTAGCAGAATTGTGATCCTCAGAGACAAGGAAAAATACACACAGAAGGACAGACCCAAAATAAGGCTTCTTATGACCCAGCGTTGAGTTTAATGACAATCAAGGCCTGCCTTCTGTCTCTGCCTGCTCCTCATTTCTCTCCTGTTCCAGTACCTAAAAGACATAATGCAATGTCCGGGTACCAGCAGGGCCTGTGTGATCAGATGTAACTAACTGAGTTACAGGGCAAGTTATGATCTTGTTATAAATAATACAGAGCGGCGTCTACCTAGTCAGTGTTTGGGAAGTTCAAATGCTAACAAACATCTGCTATACTTTACATGCTAATTCCATTCAATTTTACTCTAATTAACATCACCTTGGGGGCAGCTGATTGGTTCTCTAAGTACAAAGTTGTAAAACACAGGACACCCAGCTGCATTTTAAATTTTAGGTAAACAAATACTTTTTACTATAAATATATGTAAATTTGGTATTGATTTATACAATATTGTCTTAAACATACAAACTTTATGTTGTTTTTTTTTTTCTGAAATTCAGAGATTAGAATGGTTTTGGTTACAAATTCTACCTCTCTGACTTGTTTTCTCCCTTCAGAATTGCATAGAGACTTAATTGTTCAAAGAAAACAGTATTGTCCTGCTCATTGTTCTGAGACCGGCAGTCACCCCTGAGTGAGCGACTTGTGGAGAAAGGACTAGAATGGCTGGCTGTGTCCTCAGAGCAGCAGACTCTCTTTGCCAATAGCTTCAATTTTCCCACCACTGCCTGTCCAGAGCTGCTAATGAGTGGCGAAATCGACTGCTCTCACCTCCTCTCCTAGCAAGGGCTCGCCTCTAGTGGACGTGCTAATGAGCCCTGGTAGCAGCCTCAGCAGGAGATGGAGGAGGAGAAGAGCCCTGAATTATCCACTCACTGTCGCTGAATATTCTAGAACCAGTAACTAAACTAGACCAACCATCCTCTCTCTGCCTTCTGCTGCTTGGTCAGAACTCTCCAGAATGCGCCCATTTTTGTACCCAGTTCTGTGCGGGTCTCTCAATTTTCAATCCTCCTGCCTTCCATAGGCTCAGACCAGAAAGCAATCAGCGGCAGCTCACGTTCATTTGCTGGAGGAAGTAGAGAGCACTTTCATCTGAGAGTCTGTCTCCTTGCCAGTCTCTCCTCCTCGTTCTTCTTTCTTTCCCGGAGCAACTTGGATAACAGCTACCTGAGAAATGCTGAGCATCATAGAAATATATAGGATAAAAGGATTAAAAACAAGAAGGTTGGAAAGGCTCCTAGAAGAGGCCAGCCTCAAGCTTTGCTACTTCTGTGTTGTTGTGTGTGTGTGTGTGTTCTTGTGTAGACACTTTGAGAAAGATGTGGTAAGATATGAGCTAAGCTGTGACATATTTTCCCCCAGGCTGATGGTTTGAGGTAGAGGTAGGGACACGTTGGTGGATGTCAGCTTCCCATCTGACTTGAAATAGATAGAATAAATATATTAGGAATTAAATAAAGAGAAAGATGCAGCCTCAAGACTTACAAGAAATTCCTCTATAAATTGAGCAGGCTTACCTTCAGGTCCATCTTCTCTGCTCCATTGGAGTCCAGATGACATTCAATTCTGCAGGAAGGAAACAACACTCAGAAAAGTAAATTTTGTAACTTAAATTTTTATAATTGAGGATAGAACTCGTAAATGTTACTGGACTAAGGGTCCAGTAAGGAGCACCAACGCAAACAGAGGAGAACAAAGCCTGTCCGATTGCTTGCTGCAGGGCTCTAGCGAGTCCCTGGTCAGACTGTGCCACTCGGAGGAAAACAGGTCCATCAGTTATGTGAGATAATAGTCCTGCCTCTCCAAACACCACCACGTGAGTCTTGTCATGGATGTTAAGATAATAAACGACGAGGAGAGATAAAGAGGGGACCCGAAGACAGCAGCTGCTAACACAGTGTGTGACTGAGATTAATGTGGTGGGAAAAGTTCTCAGAGAACAGAGGAAGGGAAAGACTGGACCAGCAAGAAGCAGCAGGAACCTTCCCTTTCTGTTGGTTGATCTTTCTCTTTCTGTGCCTAGGGACCAAAGGCCCCGAGCCTCCTCAGAGTGTCGCATTTGAGTTCCTAAGGTTTTCTCTTAGTCTGACTTCACAGCCTTCAGCTTCCATGTATTGTCAGTCACTCTAAATTAGCACATGGCCTTCACATCCTGCCCTGACCAATATGTGCTCTGTCAGCTCTTCAGACTGAAGAGTGCACACAGAGTCCTCACGTTTCCAGGAAGGGCCTTCGTGATTTCTTCCATATATATTTTGCAGGATGAATTACAAGCTGTGGCATAGTTAAATTCATCATCCCTTTTTCCAACTTTTCCCCCAAATATATTTTTGCCCCTTGTAACCTGCTTGGGCTGACATCACATGTTGAATGAGTCAGAGCTCCTCACTTAAATGCAGCGAACGCTAAAATTGTGCTATCGATTTCTGATGCTCTTTTTACTTTCCTGGTTGTCTTTTTATAAAAGTTGGCTTAACTAATGTCACTCTAAATATGTAATGCTGATCTGTCCCTGGCTCTGTCTCCCTGTACTTTATTTACCACCTTTTATTAGAGTCATCTACGTCAAAATTGTTTTTTTTTTAAACATAGATTTTTTCCATTCTAAAATAGTTACAAACATCCCCCCTTTGGTCTAGTCCCTTTGGGTTACCATAGAATACATTCGTGTAATATAGTATATTCTTTCTGGCATATACAAGGCAACAGGAAACCAATTTTGACAGCATATTCTAAGCACTAGAAGACCTTGCAACAGTCCTGGCTCCATCATTACAACCTGTGTGATTTTAAGGGAGTCATTCTGTTTCCATGAGACTCAGTTTCCTCATGTATAACTCAGGCTCCTTACATTGACCTCACTGGGTTCTGGAAACTCCAGTGTGATTATGTAAGTAACAGTAGTCTGCTGATATTATTGCTACTTGTCTCTTTCTCTAGCAGCATCTTAGCCGAGGGTGGGGTAGCCCATGGAAGTCAAGAGATGTGACAAGAATGTGTTTTCCTCTTCACCCATCATGGAGCCCCAAACCCATCTTCTTGAGAAGATACATTTGAATGTCCTGTGTTAACATGACCTTTTGCTTGCCTTTGCTCTCTATTAATTAAATATTTTTGTTTCCAGAAAAACTCTAGAAAATCCAATAGTCAAAGTTTAATACCATACATTAGCATGCAGGTTGAAGAATGGAGTGTATAAATGAGTCTGTAACACTATTACACTCACCGAGAAAAAACAATGAAGACCACATTCAGTAAAGAGAGCATCAAACACACATCTTTCCCTTTCACAGTGATGCACACGGCATGTTTAGCACCCAAGAAGGAAGCTGCTGTGTCAATATACAAACATTTCACTTCCTTACAGGGTGTTTGCCCAACTGAGGGAGATTCACTTGTCTGTCTGAAACGATCAAAGCCTTTTTGACTGTGTATGTTGAAGCTCTTGGCTCCTGATGCCAGCTCCTCCTGGAAACCACAGCCTGAAGCACAGGGAAGTGAGCAGAATGGATTTTCTAGCTCTCTTCCCTTTGCAGTGTATCGGTTTCCTAACATATATCTCTGTTTCTCCTCTTCCCTGCCAGGGGTTGGGAGTTGGGAAGAGGAGGGGTGAGGATGGTTGACATCCTGGTTAATACTCTTGCTTCTGGTTTCCTGACCCCCTGAAGACTGCAGGAAAGAAGTTGATCCGGCCCCTATCAGACACACTCTCTGGCCTCTTCCTTCCCCAGTTCTAGTTGTATGATGGAAACGAGTCAAGAGGTTGATAGTGAGTTTGCATTCTCAAGGAGATTGCTACAGTTTCATGTAGGGGGACCTCAGTTTTGGGGAAAACAGAGAAAGCATCCCTTCTTGTCCCTCTCTGCTGGACTGTGGGCCTCATGGGGGTAAGAGATGTTGTTGTTGTTGTTGTTGTTGTTGTTGTTTTTAATCCATTGTTGTCTATCGCTCTAAGTGCAGAGGCAACATCCGTGTTGGTCAAGGAAATGCACACTTGCTGAAAGCTGTTTCTGCACCCCAGGCTAGTTCGTGTTAGTCAGATGAGATGAACTTGCCTGCATGTACCAAATGATAAACCTCACCTGCTGAGCCAGAATGCTGGGGGAAGACGGTAGAAAGGGCAAGAGGAAAGGAAAGCTAGGATTTAGGGGGCAGATTTTACCTGGTGATAGTTGTAGGGGCAGGAGAAGAGCCAGCCTAAACCATCTTGGAAGAGCAGCCCAGGAGCTGGGCAAAGGCTCAGTACAACACACAAACCTTGAAAGGACCTCTCACCTCCCTTGCAGCTGCAGTCCCCCGGAGGCTGTCTCTGGCCTGCTGTCTACTTGTACAGAGAGAATGGCTGGGCTTTTGGCTCCTGGTAGGCTGACTTAGGCAGATTGGATGCCTTGGGGGAGCCTGTGTGTAGGGCTGGAAGCTAAGGAACAGTGTGTCTGCATTGACTGTACTGCCACATTCTTCCCAACCCTCTCCAAGGTCCAGGCTCCTGGCTTCCTGTGAAGCCATTAAAGCAAATGTTCCCTTTGAGAAGTGATTACTCTCAGCTCTGGCACTCTCCCCAGCTGTGGCCCTGTGAGGATGTGCACAATTACAGCCTCTTTGTCCAGCACAAATGCACCTTAGGGGCGGGAGAAGACTGTTTTTACGAGAACTAGACAATACCAAACTTCTCTCCTGCATCAGAAAAGGGTAAAGCCCCAGAGAGGCCAAGTTTTGGACACACACGAGGGAAGCCCATGCCACCTTACCAGTATAAGGAGGTGTGAAGGTAGGGTATTGTCCCTGGGAAAGACAGAGATGGTGAGATACTTGGCACTAGGAAATGAGGACCAAACACTGATGAGCCATTTTCTTCTATAGCGTGGGTCTCTATTCAATCACAGTACATCTGTGCACATGTTCACAAGGGGACTGCTCACTGAGTCATATGAACTAAGAGTCCTAAAAAAATAATGTCCCATACATTATAGTTATTAAAATCCATATTAAAATGTTGGGCTTAACTTTATTGAGGCAGTATATATACACATTCTCTATTTTCTTAAATTTTTTTTACTTTTTTTTTTCTTAAATACTCTTGTATATAGCCTAGAATAGTCTCAAATTCACAATCATTTTCCCACAGCCTCTGAGCACTGGGATTGAAAGGTATGTGATACTTCACCCATCTATTTATTTATTTAGGCAGATTCTCTGTGTAGTCCAGGCTGGCCAGACACTCATAATGCTCTTACTCCAGCTGAATGCTGGGATTGAAGGTATGTACCACCATATTAGCCTAGACACTGTTTGTTTGAGCAGTTTCAGTTTTACAGAAAGTACAGAGGGTTCATCTGCCCCTGTTTCATAGGGTATTTTCTGTCATTGATATCTTGCATTAGTATGTTGAATTGATTATGCCTAGGTATTCCATGTTGAGATACTGCTTACCATTACAGGCTTACATAAATAACATTTGGTGTATACTATAAGCAATATATTTATTATTAAATTCATTAAGGTGGAGAT
Source organism: Onychomys torridus (assembly GCF_903995425.1). Lineage (NCBI taxonomy): Eukaryota > Metazoa > Chordata > Mammalia > Rodentia > Cricetidae > Onychomys > Onychomys torridus. The sequence goes on from NC_050461.1 coordinate 10,008,814, forward strand.
CCACATTAGGGTCTGTAATAGGACAGGCCTATAGGGTTGAGGAATTTGGCTCAGACCAGTAGCCAAGGCATGCACATAACGTACTCCTTAAGAGCCAACCTGGAGTCTGCCTGAGGGCCTAGCAACAGGGGCTGTCAGAGTTCCTGATTGTGCCTAGACAATGAAGGACAACCACACATACTGGGTGCTGGAAAGAGAGTATGTAAGACCTACCCTATTATTAAATAAATGAGTTTGTTACTTGCTTTCAATGGACTCCCAGTGTCTGTGTTGTTGACACCGTGCCTTCTCACCCCCTCCCCCCAAGGAAGCCATTAGAATCCAAGCAATGAGGGTCCACTCTTTGTGTTGACAAGTATTATAAAAATATGCAATGACATATATCTATTATTATTATAGTATCCCACAGTAAGGTTTCACTGTCTATGATTCACTTCTTCAACCTCTCCTTTTTCTTAATTCCTGAAAACATTGATTTTAAAAACACAAAAGCTATCTCCATAGAAGGCTGAATAATACCTCTTGGCTTCCTGCAAGATGGTAAGTGACTACAGAAATTAGACACTTGTGGAGGTTAGTTTTTGTCAACTTGACACAAACTAGAGTCACCCAGGAAGGGGAAGTTTCAATGAGGAACTGCCTATACAAGACTGGCCTGTGGGCATGTCTATGGATATCTTCTTGATTAATTATTAATGCTGGAGGGCCTCACCTCATGTGTGCATTTACTGCCTCTGGGAAGCTGGGTCTACATTATATAAGAAAGCAAGCAGTGTTCCTTCATGAACTCTGCTTCAGTTCCTGTCTCCAGGTTCCTGCCCTGACTTCTCTCAATGATGGATTGTAAGCTGTAAGCTGAAATAAACCCTTTCCTCTTCCAAGTTGGTTCAGGTAAGTGTTGTATCTCAGCAATAGAGAGCAAACCAGGGCAGTGCCAACAGTGCGTCACTGAGGTGAGTGGGTCTCCATGCCGAGCTACACTGGAGTAGAAAAGGCTCCACAGACCAGGGCCTTCAGGCTGGATCCATTCATTTGAGGGACTCTATTCTGTGCCTCACCAAAGAGCAATGTGACTTGGAATGTTTATGTTGTAACAAGTGCACCTGTCATCCGGGGCCTCCAGTTTCTCATTGCTCTCCATAGGTTATGTACACACACACACACACACACACACACACACACACACACACACACATACATACAGAAGGAAGGGAAAGATGCGCTGGTCTAGGGGGATTCGTGAAGCAACAGTTCTGCTGTCTTTCACCTCTTCAGGTTCATGAGGTAGAGTTAACCTAGAACCAGAAAACAAGGGGCTTTACATGAGATGGGGTTGAAGTTTTGATTTGAGGTCGACTTAAACTTATAATATCTCAGAATGACAAGAAAAGCTCATGTGTCTTCCTGGTATGAGGATGAAGTGTAACAGTATGAGTACAGAGGACAGTGACAGAAAGAAAATAAAGTTGATTTATAACTAATCAGGAATGTATATATAACCCAGACCTTACACTGTCATCTTGTATATGTCCTGCTGTGGTTGAAAGCTTCTGTCCTCTCCACAATTCTTATGTTGAAACTTACACAGTGGTGCAGCAGTATTAGGGGGACTTTAGGAGGTCATGAGGGCAGAGCCCCAGTGAATAGGATCATTTAGGACTCTCAGCTTCCTGCCTCCTGCCTCCTGCCATGTGAATGCATAGCAATGAATCACCAGAGCACAGTGCCCATACCTTGTCTCAAACTTTATTCCCTCCAGAAGTGTGACAAAACAGTATTTGTTCTCTACCCAGCCTTGGGTATGCTGTAGTCATAGCACAGACCATGTGCAAATTCAAGGTGTTAGCAGAGCTGTGACTCCTCTGAGACCCTGGGAAAAGACCTCCCCTTGCTTCTTGTTATAGTTTGAGTATAAAACATCTGCAGTGAGTTCATGTTTTGAACACCTGGTCACCAGTTCGTGGTGCTATTTGAAGGCTGTGGAGCCATTAGGAACTGCGACCTCGCTGGTTCCTAAGGCAGGCCTTGGAAGGTGTACCCACTTCTGGTTCTAGGCTATTCTCTCTTGTTCTAGGCCATTCCCTCTGGTTCTAGGCCATTCCCTCTGGTTCCTAGTCCAATGCATTCGAGGAAGCCACCACTGCATACTCTCACTGCCATGGACGGAGCTTGCCTCATGCCTTCCTCACCATGGTAGACTGAAATCTCTGAAGCTGTGACCCTAAATAAATGTCCTTAAGTTGTTTTGATTACACCCCCTCCAGCTCATGACATTCCCACTTCCCTTGACTGTCTCTGTCTCCATCCTTGCAGAGAGTAAAAGGTCCTTATGACTACAGATAAGTCCTGGAGAGGCCAGAGAAAGTTAAAAACCCCATTTATATCTCCAAAGGGCGGAGATATTTGGCTGCTCTCCTGGAATTCTGGAGAAAATACAGTTCACAACCTGGTGATCCTTCGCTACCTGTCGATTCAGGCTCCACCTGTATCCCCCAGAATATTATGTTTGTTTATCCCAGACTTTTCCCCACTTAAAACCTTGAACATTGCTTCTCAGTCCATAAATCCCATCCTTACTAGTGATATAATGTGTACTTTACAACAGTCTAGGGGATTTCTCTGTTGTCTGGAGCCAAATCTTGACTCCCCAGACACTGTGTTGACCTCGGTCATTATCCCTGGACCCTTATCTTGAGCACTGTTTCTGAGTCAACAGAACCCATCTTTATGGAAGAAGTCATCCGGACTCTGTAGAGAGCTTCACTGTAAACAGTCTTAAGCTTTGTTGTGTGCTCCAGACTCAGTTACTTGTTATCAGAAAACTTTTTTTCCAAATTGTACTGTACTTATATATGACAAAAATATGTGAACTGGCATCAGATTCTCAAAGTTTTGGCTTAGTACTGGTACCTAAGTTGAGCTAAAAGGAGTAATCAGAGTTTTATCTGATCTCTTTGTGGACTGTTTCCCCACTATCCAGAAAGCCTGCAGGGAGAGCACCCCCTCCACTCCCATCTTCATGTGTTCAGATTTCTTCTTGTTGTAAGGATTCCTGTTAGGATGGATTAAGATCCACTCTAATGACCTCATACTAACCTGGTTAAGCCTTCAGTGGTGTTCTTTCTAGTTAGTCATGTCCACAGCACTAAGGTTAGAGCTTCAGTATTGCCATTGGCAGGAGTAGACAACAGTTTACCTTGCCAATAAACTGCTTCCGTGTGTGCTGACTTCTAAACCAGCTGGAAACAGCTGGCATGATGGTCTTCTTCAGGGAGAGGCTCATCACTTCGTTCTCCATCTCACCTTTCTAAGATGTTCCCGATTCACTGTTCTGAGTCGAAGGGACCCCAGCTCTGAGGTAGAAGTCTTGTCTAGCATGGGCAAAGCGCATGAATCCAAGTACCAGTACTGTAAAGACTTGAGTGGAACAGATGGACGGTGACCACTCTACCGTCAGTGGCAAGCAACTGCAGTGTTCGTGTGTTCGGGCCACACAGAATCATTTTGATACTTGGTCTTTTACACACATTTTTTTTTACAAAGCTTTCATGATACCATGAATCAGGTAGATGGGAATAGAAATACCAGACTAGAAACAGGATAAAACACACATCTTAAATTTTGTTGCTATTCATCAAATAGTATGTTCTTTGGTCGGGGGAAAATTAAACAACATTAAAAACATTTTAAAGTTACATTTCCCAAATGAGAAGCCATGTTTCTGAGAAAAGAGAATGAAGAAGTTTCTTCTTTAAATGGATCCCCTGACATGATTTTTCACATAGAAGAGAAGAATTTAAAGGAAAAGGAGCCATTGAAACTGAAACATCTATCTTGGAAATGGCAGAAACCAGCAGATTTGTGAAGTGTTTGTTGACAGCTGGGGAACTGGGCTGAGCTTGTTCCTCTCAAATGACAAAGGATGGAGACAGAAAAAAGAAACCAAGAGCATGTGAATGTGGCAATGACCAGAGTCAGCAACCATCTTGATTTTGTATTTTCCCATCAAACACTGGAATATGGGAGGAGATGAATACCAAATGCAGACAGTGGAGTGTGAAAAAAATGACCCAAAGAAAGGGTCTTTGAACTTGGAATAGAAGCAATGTTCATCTTCAGGTGGGTACCATCCCTGGTAGACATCCCATAGCCCTCTGTATCTACTTTTCAAATTCGATTGGTTTTAGTTAGGGTTTGCTGTGAGGAGTCACCATGATCACAACTCTTACAATGGAAACATTCATTTGAGGGGCCTCATTTACTGTTCAGAGGTTCAGTCCATCATGGTGGGGAAGCATGGCAGCAGGTGGGCAGTTGTGATGCTGGAGCTGAGAGTCATGTATCTTGACTCAGGGGCAACAGGAAGTCCACTCACCCTGGAGTGACTGTCACACTGAGTGAAACTAGAGAAAAAGACCTCAAAGCCCGTCCCCACAGTGACACACTTCCAAAAGAAGGTGTGGCCCAGATTCAAAGTGTGCCCTCCAGCTTCAAGGTCTGGATTAAAGGCGTGTGCCATCCATCCTCCTCCAGCAAGACCGCACTTCCTCCAACAATGCCATACCTCCTAAGAGTGCCACTCCCTACAAGCTCATGGGGGCCAAATACATTCAAACTACCACACAACTGCAGTTTGGAAAACAGTTTGCTTCCCAGAGCCCGCCCATCCATATGTCAGTCTATTTAGCAACACTTTATCAAGAGGGACTGGGCTTAAATTCAAGCTTCACCTCTGTTACCACCCTAGACAAACAAGACAATTTGTCTGTTGTCTTAGTGTCCTCATCTGTCACATAGGGAATTATGGGATGTTACCTACTCTGTTCGTTAGTAAGGTCTTCATAATTTTAGCTTAAGACAGAGTTTCTGTATCCCAAGGCTAGCCTTTAACTCACTACGTATCTGAGAGATGATGACCTTGAATTTCCAATCACCCTGCCTCTACCTCCTGAGTGCTGGGTTTACAAATGCACAATACCGCATCCAGGTTAGATGGAGCCTGGGGTCAGACTCAGGGCTTTATACATACCAGATGAACATTCTACCAACTGAGCTAATCCCCTGCTCCATTTTTGGCTGTTTTAAGTGTTTCATTATTGTAGGTGATAAAAGCTGGGGTCATCTGAGAAGTGGGAACCTCAACTGAGTAAGTCCTCCATTAGACTGGCCAGTAAGCAAATCTGTGGGACATTTTCTGGATTAAGGATTGTAGCTGGGAGGGGGTCCAGCCCACTGCAGTCAGTACTAGCCCTGAGAAGGTGGTCCTGGGTTGTATGAGAAAGCAGGCTGGAAAGGCCATGGAGAACAAGCATTGCTCCTCCACGGCTCCTGGTTCAGTTCCTGCCTGTAGATTCTAGCTTGGAGTTTCTGCCCTGACTTCCTTTCGTGATGGGCTACAACTGTAAGCTGAAATAAACCCTTTTCCTTCCCAAGCTGGTTTTGGTCATGCTGTTTATCACAGCAATAGAAACTCTACCTAAGAAAGGTATGTGTAAATTTATAATAAGAGGCTTAGTTATCTATGATATAAAGAGTCATTTCTGATGCTCTTCCTATTGTTTCAGAATCCTTCATCTGTCCTTCTCAAATGTACACACATCTTTATCATGACTAATAAGGCAGTCTTACAATTAAGGAGTTTTCTTTAAGGGCCCAGCAGGCACCTCTTTTTAAAAAAATTTAGTTTGTTGCTTGACTGTTCACACAAGTGTGTTATGCATTCTATTTACTCCTTCCTTCTACCCCCCTTTACCTCCCTCCATCCCAACCCTCCCTAAATCTTCCCAGTCCTGTTTCTGTATTGAGATTTTTAGTTCGGTTTTGTGATTCTTCTGTGTGACCATTGGATTGATGGGGCTACTTACCTGTGGGCACACAAGTGAAGACAACAATCCTTCCTATTCCTGAATCTATCAATAGGAAATAGTTCAGCAGTGAGGGGCAGGGCCCCTAGAGACCCTCCTTAATCTGTGTTTGACTGTCGATGGGCCCATTCTGTGCCAGCCTAGGGCAGGTACCTACAGAGGCTATGAGTTCGTAATTGCAGCGGCTGCATCTTGCCCAGAAGATGGCATTTTTCAGGCCTATAGTCTGGCTTGCTCTTACTTTTTTTTCCTGCCCCTTCTTCTGCAGTGCCCCTAGAGTATCAGCAGAGATGGCATATATATCTCGTTTAAGGAGGAGCATACATTCGTCACTCTTTGTCAGCACCTTGTGTAGTTATGAGTTTCTGCATTTATCATCATTCACTGGAAAGAGAGGACTCTGATTAAGTCTGGAAGTAGCATTTGTCTATGGTGCAAATGTAAACATTTAAAAGGTAGCTTGATGGTATGACTAGCTTAATTACAGTATTCAGGACCTATGCTTTCTCTGGCCACAGGTTTTTGACAAGATTTACAGTACCAAGTATGAATTTCATCCTGGGAGCGGCCCTCAAATCCAGTTAGGGAATGGTTGGTTACTCCCATAACAGCAATGCCACTGTTACACAAACAGGCACATCTTATCTGGTAAACTAGTCTCATAGTTTGAAGGGTTTATGGCTGGTGCAATTGTTGGTGTCTTTCCTTCTCAGTCACTGGCATAGCATTTTCTGGGACTGTGAAAGCTAGCTGGTAGGAAGAAAGCTTTCAGTTCACAGAGGCATAGTTCTCCTGAGAACTGCTCTGGAGACTGAAGGAGGAGTGTGCAGCACGAAGAATGGTCTTCCTTATCAGAGAAGATTGTTCTCTTCATCTGAGTGTACAGCTTCAGAGGGGGCACTCATGATGTAGGAAGAAGAAAGGGGACTCCATCTAAGCCGATGTATCAGCCAGATCAACTCTGGCAATCAGTGGGGTGGCAGAATCTATCACCAGATCATCCTTTCATACAAGAGCTATGTGAACACCGAGAGAGAGACTGGGATTGCCTTCCAGCTCCTGCAAGGAGGTAAAAAGTGAAGTGAATGACTGAACAATGGGCCAGTTACATCAATGTTCAAAGCCACCTCCTGTTGTTAAGATGTGAGCAGATGAATCCATGTTTTGAGGTCATAGGTACTTATATTTGGTCCAGAATATATTGTTTTTTAATGTTGAGTTGGTATTTTATTTATCCCATCTTTAAACATTTCACTCTACCCACTACTGAACATCAGTCTGCCCTCCCTGTTAGGGAAAGGGTGCTAGGAAGCTTTTCCTGTGCCCGCTGTCTCTCAAGTACCTAGGAGCTTCAAGTCATCCTTGCTCCACAGAGGTGAGGTGTTGGAGCAGCATATTCTGAACCTCTTCAGTGTACATCATATTCTGTTTCAATGCTTATTCAATAATACAACTGCTGTGTTTCTAGTTGGGAGAGAACTGGTTTTTTTATACACTGACATTACTCAACAGAACTTCACTGAGTACCTGGTTGTGCTAGGGACCGTCTTCCTGTTCACCACAGCACATCTGGACAGCGACAACTGGCTTTTTATGCCAGTCTCTAATAGGCAAAGGCTCTGCTTGCTTCCAGAGCACAGCCTGTGTCCTGCAGGGCTTACCTCCTTCTCTGTCTGTTTCCTCTCAGCACTAACCTGTTCCTTTTGCTTCACCTTCATCACGATTATGTTTTAAAACTGCCTTAAAGATTTCCGCTCAGTAACTTGAAGTTAATGTCTACTAAAATCCTAGCTGCATTTACAGACATTGTCTTATCTCATTGTCAACCACTGTCCCATAAAGTGGACCGTGTGTTTTAACATTTCCATAGGCACAGGAGATAGTGAAAGGGGACTAGATAACTGTTCATGCTCATAAGAGCTGGTGTACATGCCTAAGACCCTCCTCTGTTGGCCTCTGACAGGTCAGCCAGGTGTGAGTTATATGAAGTTATGAGAAGGCTTAATGGATAAAGTTTTTGCTGTACAATCATGAGAATTCAGATCCCCAATGCCCATGTAAAAGCCCGGTGTGGTTCTATACATTTGTAATTGGGAGGCAGAGACAGGTAGGTCCTTGGAACTCACTGGCCATCTTAGCCCCCCCCCAAAAAACATCAAGTCATAGGTTCAATGAGAGCCCTTGTTTCAAAAACCAAGCTGAAAAGCAACAGATGACATTCAGACATTGACCTTTGACCTCCACATATACACATACCATGAGAACACATGTCCACAGACACACATACACAGACCAGACTACAGTAAAATCTGATTTCTGTCTTTCAGCTGGCCTGGGGTATAGGAGTGTATGTAGGATGCATCAGATTGGTCAGAGATGGGGCAAGCCATGAAGAGCAGCCAGGAATTGCTCCTGAGATGGGCATGAGGGTCAGCCATGTGGTCACTGGCCTAAGAAACATTGGCTGTAGTCCATAACAGCATTAATTCACCCCAGGGACACACGCTAGGTAAGACGCTGGAAAATTTCTATAAGAAAAGTCAACTTTGTAGATATAACAAGGACTCCATTATTTTTTTAGGTGAAAACAGAGCATCATTTTTTGTTAGAATATAATACATTTTAAAAGCCCTGCACAATTTCTAGTAAAACCCTGTTATAGTGACCTAGATATGCTCCCCAACTTAGCCTGACCTGTTCCTTTGTCTTCTAATTTTTCATGAAAGCTTCTACAGTCAGAAAGCCAGTTTTATCCTTTTAGCCACAAATTTTTCATTGAATAGTTTATAAATTGAGTCTGCTGAAGGTTCCTCTACACCAAGAATAACAAAGTACCCCAACCAGAAAACACAAGCAACAGAAATAAATTTTTCCACAGTTCTGGATCCTAGGTCAAGGTATCGATGGGGTTTCTCTTGAAGATTTTGTTCTTCACTTGCAGGTGACATCACCTCACTGATACTCACAGGCTCTTTTCTCTACCTCTCTTCTTAGAAGACTGTCATTCAGGTCAGTCAGACTAGAGCAGAGTCCACCTTGAATCCCACCTTGAATCAGCTTAATGATTCCCTCAAAGGCTTCACCGCCAAAGATGGATGGTAGGGTGTGAACACAACTCAGCCACATCACCCACAAGTCGTCATTAATGTACACTTTTCAAAAAATGTCAGAATCATGATGTAATTACTATTTTGTAAGATTTTTTTCTTTTAGTTTCTATGCTGGGCCTGGGAGCCCATGCCTCTATGGTTAAGGGTACAGAGAACCTGAGTTTGGTTCCCAACACCCAAGTGTGGTGGCTTACAACCCCTTGTAACTCCAGCTCCAGGAGAACTAACACCTTCTTCATCTTGCTTTCTTGGGCACAACACTCACATGCAAGCATCCACATACCCCTCACACACACAGAAACCCACACACTTATATATACACAATCTTTTTAAAAAAAATTTCAATTTTTAGACTATGCTAATCAGACATGGGGCCATTTGTGATTTGAGGCTGACGGCTTGAGTGGACACATCTGCTTCCTACTCCCTCTTGGGTTAATAATATAGTCTCCTTTTATTTGATTTTTGTTTGTTTTAAGGCAGGATCTTGCTATGCTGCCCAAGCTGACCTCAAATGCATATTCCTCCTGCTGTAGTTTCCTCCTCCTGGCATTCTTGGTGTGGGCCATAATGGCTGGCATCAGTCCCCTCTTGTCTGAAGGGGATGCATTCTAAGATCCCCAGTGGCTGTCTACAGCTAAAGATAATACCAAACCATATATGTTTTCATAAGCATACTTATGCTAAAACTTAAAATTATCCTTAGCTCAGTAAGAAGTTAACAAAATAACCAATATTAAAATATAGCATTCTCAGGGTGGGGGATAGGGAGCAGGAGGAGAGGAGGGAGAGGGAACTGCAGTCAGGATGTTAAATAAACAAATTAATTAATTAAAAAAACACAACAGTCTCCTTTTATCAGTAGTTTTGCTTCTTTAAAGTTTCAGTTACCTAATCACTTAAGATTGGAAAATATTCTGAAAATCTCAGAAGTGAACAGTTCGTGTGTTCTGAATCACTCACTTCTGACCTGCATAATGAGTTCTTGTTCAACCCACTGGATCCTGCCCAGGAGGTGGAACATCCATCCCTGAGACACTTCCTGCCTGGTAGACACTTAGTAGGTAAAAGTCCAGGTTATGAGTTCAACCGAGTGCTTCTGTTGAAGCAATGGTTATTTTACTTAACAATGGCCCTACATCTGGGTGTGATGGTGCATACTTGTACTCTCAGCACTGAGAGGCCAACACAGGAGGATTGCCACAATTTGTGCCCAGCCTGGGGCTGCACCGTGAGTGCCCAGCCAGCCAAGTCAAGACAGTGAGACTCTCTCAAAAAATAAAACCATTACAGAAAACTCAACTGATCAACATGCCAAGAGCAATGATCATGTGGTGCTCACACCTGGCTGATACATCTGCTATACCACCCCCACACCTCAGGCTCGGGGGCTTATAGGCAAAGAGGGAGCAAAAAGATAGTAAGAGCCACAAGAATAGGGAGTTTGCTGTGGGACTGAGTTCCCCAGAAATGTCAGAGAAGCTATGCCCATGAAGTCTCATCAACCTGGCTTCCTAAACGTGACCTGAACAACGTCGGTTGACAGGCTGATATGGAAGGGGAAATCTCATGGGGTGCTGTCTGCAGACAAGAGCCTTCCCCCAGAGGAGAGCCCTGGATTGGTTATCCAATACAAAGTGGTCAGCTCTGAACTCATAGAAGTAACATTATATGGATTGAGCAAATCTGTTGATATATTTAGTGATATATGTACACTAATAAGCATACACACACACACACACACACACACACACACACACACACATATATATATATATATATATATAAAACAACAAAGAAATAGAGACTATGAATTTGAGAGAAAAAGGAGGAGTACATGGGAAGGGTTGGAGAGAGAGAGGTAAGGGAAGAGGGAAATGATGTATATTATAACTTTAAAAGAATTTTAAAACACCAAAAATGATAGCAAAAAAAAATGGGCCTCAAATCAAGAGTAGTGATGGTGGTATTTGGGTATGCCCAAGGGAAATCAAGAAAAAGAATCATTCTCTGAGGTTGCTAGGATCTATGGTAAATATTGGTAATATACTACTGTGTTAGCTTATAGATTAAAATTTATCCTATATCCACACACATGAAGAAAGTCATGTGTCTTCTCTGCAGGTTCAGTGCTACCCCTGGTTCCAGGCTCGCGCTGTTTAAGGAGGACGCTGCGGTAGCTCATGCTGACTAGGGGCTCACTCTGCACCAGACACTACGTAAACTGTTTCCATGCATGGAACGATTTAATTTCACCACACTGTGAGACGGGCATTGCCATTACTGTCACTGTCTCCACTTCTCTGGTTAAGAGGGGATGAAAATGCAGTGTTGTCTCCCTGGAGTGTGTTCATGGGCTTTGGGAAAGAATGGGAAGAGGGAGAGTCTCCAAGGTGGCTCCCCACTATCAGGGCCACCTATGCCTCTGGCTTCCAGGTTCCATGATGTGCTTGCTCTTCTCCCATTGGCTGCATTTGAAGTCTTCGTTTATGTTTTCACACCTGCTGTAGTCTGTGTTGCAGATAAACATTTGTGAGAATGAATATCTATTAGTAAGAGAGACCTAACGGCCTCTCCCTTTAGGTCTGATCTGTTGAAGGGTTCTTGTGGGTTGGAGAGAGGAATGAGGAAGTATTAGATAAAAAGATAGAAGGAGATAATAAGAAAGAGACACAGGATAGCTTCGGGAGGGCCCTGAATCAATACCCAGCTGCCTCGACGTTTATTTCAATGTCAAGGGGCGGGGCAAAAGACACCCCCTTTCAAGATCAAAGCACAATGTACAGCCAAGTGTAGACCCTTCAAAACACCTGATAAACAGGCTCGTGGCCAAATCATCCCATTTACCCTTGCTGGGTAAAGCAAGTTCAGATTTTTCTGACCTTGAGTAAGGTCTCACTAGGGAGCCTCTGTGGGCCTCCACATCCCATAGGATCATTCTTATGCTTTTAAGAGTGTTAAGAGAATTTCAGAGGTTGGGGAGATGGCTCAGTGGACAAAACACTTGCAGTGATGCACAAGAACCAGGATTCAAACCCCAGGACACATGACATGAGAGGCAGTGTTCCTAACGATGCTCTCACCTCACACTCCTGAAGACCATCCTAAGCCTGGGTCACTCCTCAGCCTTCTGTGTTCCATACATTCTTCCCACAGTGAGCATCCCATGATGCACCTCAGCTCCAGTGCATGCCAGGAAGAGCACTTTCTCTACAGCAAAGTCACTTCTACAATGAAGCCCTAAGACCTGTTCCTCCAAGTTCCTCCCATAAGTTTCTTTCTTTGCTCTTGGAGTCCACAGGTGCCTGGATCCATTAATGGAGGGATTGATCATTAGTTCTTCTGCTATCTTTAGCCCAGAATCACAGAAGCTACATGCCCACCTCCCCGGCCCTAGGGTTACATTTATATGCTAGAAATCTGTGTTGTCACAGTGACTGGTGAGGTTTCTAAGGATGTACCATTGACTCTGACCTGTATCACTTGACTGAGAATTCTGAAAGATAATTTTTAAAGGCTTGAGATTTTTAGTTTTTAATTATATTATGTGTATGGGGCGGGTATGTGCACATGAGTGCAGATGTCTTTGGGTCCTCTGGAGCTGGAGTTACAGGCGGTTGTAAACTGCCTAGGCTGAGTGCTAGGAACTGAACCAGGGTCTTCTGTAAGATCAGCAAATGCTTTTAACTGCTGAGTTATCTCTCCAGCCCTGCCCGAGAATTCTCAATCATTTCAATGACTTCTCCAAGGAAACACTACAAACATTCACCATCCTTATCTTAGTGAGCAACATATTTGGCTGCTTGGTCAATCTGAAGCTTGATTTTGAAATATGACTACTGTTTTAATATAGAGGATACAATTTGAGGATAGCCAGATTGGTGTAAGGTACAGCAGACAAACGGAATGAGACATCTGATCAGATAGCCCTGGAGTTAGGAAGCCATTTTATCATCTTCTTTTGTATCTGTCTTCTTAGTGCAGGAAATAAGCATCAAAATATGAAGAAGAAATGAAGGGCTCTGCAGTTCTACAGCTCCCTCCTCCTATTTTCCTGGAGCATCTCAGGCTGGATAAACTGATCTCAGTCAAAACTGTGAAAAGAGAAACTGGACCATACCTCTTGACCCTGTATCTTAGCAAAAGAAAACTCCCAGGTCCTGAGAGATTTGTTCTCTCGTGAATTTTTTTTTTCCAAAAAATTAGAGAACAGCAAAATGTGCATAGTCCTTATTAGCATGGTTTCTTCATGTCCCCTGAAGAGGACATGCTGTACAGAAAACACAAAGTACTATGTGTAGGAGACTATAAACAGGCAATTCTGAAGAAATGATTTTAAACAAATAATTACTGAAAGAACAGAGCTTGAACAACAACAAAAAAAACATTAAAAAGGAAGAAACTCAAAAGACAATTGATTGTCTATTGTTATAGGTCTCTTGTCTTTCACGGGAGAGATAAAACTCCGAATTCCCTCCTGTGGCCATCCATCAGGAACAGAATGGCCATCTACCTTGGCTCTCACCCCTGCTCAGCCTGCTTGCATGGCTTTACATGCATTCCTCACCTTGCGTGCACAAGATGGTGCAGTTATAGGACACTGTGAAGTTTAGTGTGGGGGAGGAGGTAATGGGCAATGGACAGTTGTTTCCAGAAAAATCTCTGAGCCACAAGGGTCTAGTCTTAGCAGGAGCTGGATTCCAACAATGGGAAGCAGACATCTTTCTCTTCCAACTCAGAAGAACCCTGTCTCACCCTGGTGACCTCCAACAAACACTCACCTCTTGGAAACTCAGCTGCTAAACTGTGAAACTCAAGTAAAATCAGACAATGTATACAACCAGTGCTCATTGCCCTAGTCAGGCTTCAGGACACTGCAGTCCAGCAGTGGACCTCCTTTATAGTTACTCACCACACTGCACTCCAGCAGTGGACCTCCTTTATAGTTACTCACCACACTGCACTCCAGCAGTGGACCTCCTTTATAGTTACTCACCACACTGCACTCCAGCAGTAGACCTCCTTTATAGTTACTCAGGACACTGCGATCCAGCTGTGGACTTCCTTTATAGTTACTCACCACACTGCACTCCAGCAGTAGACCTCCTTTATAGTTACTCAGGACACTGCAATCCAGCTGTGGACTTCCTTTATAGTTACTCAGGACACTGAGATCCAGCAGTGGACCTCCTTTATAGTTACTCAGGACACTGCAATCCAGCAGTGGATCTCCTCTATAGTTACTCAGGACACTGCAGTCCAGCAGTGGACCTCCTTTATAGTTACTCAGGACACTGAGATCCAGCAGTGGATCTCCTTTATAGTTACTCAGGACACTGCAATCCAGCAGTGGATCTCCTTTATAGTTACTCAGGACACTGAGATCCAGCAGTGGATCTCCTTTATAGTTACTCAGGACACTGAGATCCAGCAGTGGATCTCCTTTATAGTTACTCAGGACACTGCAATCCAGCTGTGGACTTCCTTTATAGTTACTCAGGACACTGAGATCCAGCAGTGGACCTCCTTTATAGTTACTCAGGACACTGCAATCCAGCAGTGGATCTCCTTTATAGTTACTCAGGACACTGCAGTCCAGCAGTGGACCTCCTTTATAGTTACTCAGGACACTGAGATCCAGCAGTGGACCTCCTTTATAGTTACTCAGGACACTGCACTCCAGCAGTGGACCTCCTTTATAGTTACTCAGGACACTGCAGTCCAGCAGTGGACCTCCTTTATATTTACTCAGGACACTGCAGTCCAGCAGTGGATCTCCTTTATAGTTACTCAGGACACTGCAGTCCAGCAGTGGATCTCCTTTATAGTTACTCAGGAGACTGCAATCCAGCAGTGGACCTCCTTTATAGTTATCATACTGCAATCCAGCAGTGGACCTCCTTTATAGTTACACAGGTGAGTTAAAAAGGTCCAAACCTGAATACAGTTGTCTATAGCAGCCTTGCTCATAATTACCACAATTTGGAAGGCACCAAGACGTCCTCGAGTAGGTGAATGGATAGAAACACTTGGTTTGCTTTGACAATGAGATACTATTCTGTACTAAAAAGGAATGAATTATAAAGTCATGAAAAGACATGGAGGGAACTTCCTTCTCAATTTTCTTTGTCTCTGCAACTAAAATTTCTCCAAGAGTTGTCATATATATTTAGTATATATCTATATATGCATACATATCCATACATATACATGTATATACATTTATGCACAGGAATTTAATTAGCTATTCATTTGCAATGTTTAAAATATATCTGGTGGCATTGAATTATGTGTATGTATAGGTATGTGTGCATGTTCATATGTGTGTTTGTGTATGTGTAGGGATCTTTGTGTGAGAATACAAATGCACACATTTACATGTGCACGGAGACCAGTCAACCTTGTATGTGGTTCCTCAGGAGCCACCCTCTTTATTTTTTGAAACAGGGTCTTTCACTGGGACCTGGGATTGCAGGTTAGAGTAGGTAGGCTGAGCAGTGAGCCCCAGGAATCCTCCTGTCTCTGTCTCTTCAGCACTGGGATCACAAGCATGTAGTACCATGCCTGGATTTTTACACCAAGGGTAGGGATGGAACTCTGGCCCTCATGCTTGCAGAGAAAATGTTTTACCAACTGAACCATCTCCCCAGCTCTGTATTTTATTTTTTATTTCATTGCATCATCTGGTAATAGAGTCAGGCTGTGTTTGAAGAGTCAAGCAATCTGCAAATCTTCAATGATGATCAAATTTTCTCTATATTGAAACTGTACAAATAATAGTAATGCCTATAGAAATGAATGATTGTGACTCAGCACATGCCACCTACTGAAGTGAAGTTAGGGAGCTTTGACACTACCTTAAATGTGAGCTAGTCACAGCTCTTGAATCACTTCTGCAAACACAAGCGACAAAGGTTCCCATGAGAGGTCCCTCAAGATGAGAAGGGTGCTCAAAAGTTATAGGTGTGATCATTTTGCCTGGGTCCAAATGAAGTACTTGGCAATAAATACAGATCCACCTTACTGACATGTAAAAATACTGAAGTGTCACTCAGTGGCTGGGAAAGAGGTTTGCAACCAGATGTCATGGGAAAAGAGATTTAGCAGTGGCCTAAATCAGAGAAGGAACAGTAGGCAAGAGAAAATGCATGCTGCAGCTAGCTGCCCCTGGAAGGGTAGAAAGAGGGAGGATGTTGTGTAGACTGGAGCTCAGGTATGTGAAGACAGCCTGGACTGCAGCTCTGTGGCCCTAAATTGATAACTATGGTTCTCATAGACCACAAGGCTGTCTCACGCACCTCAACACGGCCTATGATAGAACTTCCAAGAACCATGGATAAAGCCATGTACCACCCCTAATATCATCAGGTTTCAGGGCTGTAGACTATTATTCAGGCTCTTACATCCTGGAACAAAGAATTGGACACAGACACATAAAGTAAAAGTGCTACCATGCTTTTTAAGATCATAGATCATAGCCTGGGTCCTGATGGCCCTAAAAAAGCTAGGCTCAATCATCCAATTTCAATATGCCAGCTCCACAGTAATAGTGAAAAGCAGAGAGAGGAGATGTCTCCAAATGTGATCTTTGGAAGAGAAAGAGATCCAATGACCTTTAAGCCCATCTTTGGGGGTCATGGTATGAGGTTTATATTAAATAAAGGACAAGAGGTATACACACCTAAGTAGTCCTGGTCAAGGTGTGGTCCCACCCATCACCAATCCATCATTGTCTGGGCTCCAAGCCATCCTACAAGGTGGTCTTACAAGTTGTCAGAACTGTGTGCAATCTCCCTAGTAGACAGATTCCATCTATGGCTGGCACCTGCCTTCAGCCTTTTCCTTCTCCCAGCATGGGGTTCCGGTGGACATTCCAATATCTTGGACACTATAGTTTCAATGGTCTGACAGCCAGAGGGAAAGGCACAAGTGTCTCTTTAGAATGTCTCCACCCCTTCCAGGACAGCAAGCAAAGGGAGCGAAGTCCCCTTGACAAGGTGTACCTCCTGGTGAACAGGCACAGTTTATGGGGAGAAGATACAAGTCTGAGGGATGAAGGGGGCTGAAGCAGAGAGAGATCAGTGGCTCAGTACTCTGATGTACAGAACTAGGCTTTTCTTCTTTCATTAACATAAGCCTTTGGGCTCATTTATGTAGTGAAGGCTTTTCCACGGATGCTATCTCCATTGCTTGTCGTTCTACATTCAACTCCATGTGTCACAGATCTCCTCAGCATGTATCTCTACTCCCTCCTCTTTTTCTACAGGCCCTGCCCTACAACCCAGCATTAAATTGGAAGTCTAAATGAAATAATTCATGCTAAGGTGCTGTATATATAGTAGCATTGTTTCTATGTCTATTTATTGGAAAAACTAAGATTTCTCTGTGGCCAAACTAACTTATTCTACACTTTTCATGAGGAGTAATAGGGACAGTGACTGGGCAGAAGGAGCTACAGTGGCTTAAAAACACCCTACCCCTTGTAGAATATTATTTTGAGATGTGTTACATTTGTTTATGCTCTGGAACATTTGTTTAATGATGTAAAGATGTGTTGCATTCTTTTATGTTGCATTTATTTAACTCTGTGAAGCTGTGTTACTGTGCCTGTATAAACACCTGATGGTCTAATAAAGAGCTGAACAGCTAATAGCAAGGCACGAGAAAGGATAGGCAGATCTGGCAGGCAGAGAGAATAAATAGAAGAAAAAAAGAAGAAAGAAAGAACAAGGAGAAGAGGAAGCTAGGGGGCAGCCACCCAGACACCCAGCCAGCCATGTACTAAGCATAAAAGGAAGATTACAGAAGTAAGAAAAGGAAAAAGCCCAGAGGCAAAAGGTAGATGGGATATACAAAGTTAAGAAAAGCTGGCAAGAAAAAAAGTCAAGCTAAGGCCGGGCATTTATAATTAAGAATAAGAATCTGTGTGCTTTATTTGGGAGCTGAGTGGCAGGCCCCCAAAAGAGCAAAGACAATGCACAACATGTTTGCATGCCAATGTGGGCCCATGGAAAGCTGAACAACACTACCCACCCCAAACAAAAGAGGAAAGGAAGAAAAAGACAGGGGAGCTAGCAAGCAAGCTACGTGTGCAGAGAGGCGAGGAGCAGACTGCTTAGAAAAGCCTCCACAGATCCTGAGGTAGAGAGGAAACTGGAGTGGAGTTGGGAGCTGAGGACGTAGGGTATTTTAATCTTCTTCAGGAAATGCTAATAAATATTGGAATACCTCTACAGATCATATCAGCTGGACACATGTGCAACTCAGGCTACATGGAAACTGGTGTTTCCAGAAGAGGGTGTGGGATTCCCTGGAGCTGGAGTTACAGGTCACTGTAAGCCACTGGGTATGGGTATTGGGTTGTCTGGAGGAGCAACGGGTGCTCTGAACTGCTATCCAGCTCTCCAGCCCAGTCTGCATTTCCTTTTGCTGCTTTTGTTAGATATTCTGTCATGGCAATGAAAAGAGGAAGACACAGAAGCTTGGGAGAGAACATGACAGATCCACTGGGATTTGTGCTGTGGTAGCTTGACCTTGACGTGGAAACCTTGAGTCAGATGAGTGGGTAGTTTGCTGGAGGGTGACCATTGTTGTCTGGGCTGTTCTCAGACAAGATTGCTGTGTGGACAACCACGCTAAGCCAAATGTCACCGCTTCTGCTGGGTGTCTCCTGGCTTAGTTGCTGCTTGCTGTTTGGAGAAGAGTACAGTGTCTTTCAATTTCCACTGGCTTTCATTTGGCCTGGTGGCTCTCCAACCCTGGCCATGCTGAAACCCAAATCCTGACCTGCCATTGACAACATTGGCAAATTTGGCCCAGTGGCTTCTTGAGCCATCCTCTTAGGATACTTCTCTCTAAGCAGTAATCAGCTGACAACATTACGCCATTTACCCAACGTGTAATTCACTTTAAAGCAGTGTGACACTTGAGAACTAGGAATCCCTGGAGTTAGCCCCAGTTAGAAAGGTAAGCTTTCCTGTGATGTTGGAACCAGCACATCTGGGTAACCTCCCGAGCGATTGGCCGGACCCAGAGACTAGGCTTTATGATGGCCATGGTTCTACCCAGAGGCCTGGGGTGATGAGAAACTATCAGCAACAACCTGGCCAAACCAGAGTAGTGTGTAACCATGGGCTCTGGGGAGGTGAAACTCCTGCAATTGAAGTAGAGACAATAAAGCATTTGGCTCCAAGGCTGACAGTCCCCAGGCCACAGGTCTAACTGCCAGTTTGTGTTAGAATGATGCTTTCGGCCAGTAACACCAGGTCCTTACACAGGTCATATTTCTGGGTCCACATTCATTGTTCGGAGCATCTCTTGGACTATTCACAGGTCAATTCACTGCAGACATGATCCATAGGGACTTATTCTGAGCAGCAGCCCATGTGCAGGGCAAGGAGGATAAGCCATAGGAACTGCCTCTCTAGCACAGAACATTCACTCACTAGCTGACTTGCCAGGGTGCCAGCTAGCCCAAGCTCTGAGAACTTGCGTGTATTAGTCAAGAACTAATCGTCTCCCCATCTCTGATTACCACCAGCAGCAATGAGGACCAGACTTCCCTAGGAGCAGCAGGATGAGGCTGGAGAGAGGACCCCATGGGGCCATCGATTCCCTCATCATTATGGCCAGGGCACTTGTTATCTATGAGAGTCAAAGACCCATTAGTGATAATGCAGTCAAAATGGAAACTCAAAATGGTTCAAGCCCAAGGCAAGAGCAGAACCTGTGAATTAAGAGATTGAGTCATCCCTTCTCAGCGTGGAAAGAGTGTATCAATTTATAGATTACCCCCTCAGTGCCGGAAAGGAAGCCAGAGAAATAGCAAAAGGAGGAACATGCAGAAGCGGAAGCTGCCCTGTGTTGCTGGGTTATCTCTAATAATAATGGGAATTATAATAAAAGCATGTAAATGTTACCATGAACCAGGAATGTTCTGAGCTGTTTCCATACATTATTACTTCATTTGATCTTTCTTTTTGTTTGTTTGTTTTTTGTTTTTCAAGACAGAGTTTCTCAGTAGAGCCCTGGCTATCATGAAACTTGCTTTGTAGACCAGGCTGGCCTTGAACTCACAGAGATCTGCCTGCCTCTGCCTCCCGAGTGCTGAGATCAATGCCACCATGCCCTGCTTCATTTGATCTTTTTATTATAACCAACTCGGGCTGTCTCCTCTTCACCCTGTCTGCCATTTACGGTACATGTAAAGCCTCTCCTTGCTTCCTGCTTCTACAGTATGATGCTTTCAGGACCAATGGACAGGGTAAGTGACTTGAGCTCATGCCATGGAGTAACTTAGTCATTACCCTGTAGAAATGTGTGAAAATCTATCCTAAGTCTCCAGAGAGAGACATTGACGTTGGCTAAACGCAGATCTATCTAGAATGGATAGCCCTTTACATTAAAAAAAAAAAAAAATCTTTGTTAAATATCATCTACATGTCAGGTACTGAGGTAAATATTATTTCATCTAATTTTCACAGGCTTTCTAGGCAGGTGGTGTTTGGTGTAAATTAAGACTGGAATCTAGAAATAACTTGTGTTCTCCCAGTTAAAAGAAGATAGCCAGGCATGAGAGTGCATACCTGTAAGGTTATCACTTATGGGGCTAGAGCAACGGCTCAGCAATTAAGAACAATGGCTGCTCTTCAGAGGACCTGGGTTCAATTCCCAGCACCCTCATGGTGTCTCTCAACCATCTGTAACTTCAGTTCCAAGGCATCAGAGGACCTCCTCTGGCTTCTGGGGGCCACTGCACACGTGTGGTGCGCCCAGATATACATGCAGGCAAAACACCCACCTAAAATAATAAAATAAAACCTCAAGATTACCATTTACAAGACCGAGGCAGGAGGATACTAAGTGTGAGGCCAGCCTGGGCTACATAACAAGATTCTGTCCCAGAAAACAATAAAACCAGTAAAAATAAATAAATAAATAAAGCCAGGGCCTCATGTTAGCAGCACCCAATGAGTTCCTTCTCCTGTACGACATGGCCCTAGCAATAGCTTTATGTATGTTGCTTTTAATAAATAAGGGCTTCCCCTTTTATAAGACATAATGCAGTAGTGTAATGACCACACACAACAACAGTAATAATAATTTACAAGAAAATCGTGCTGATATTTCCCTAGTTGTCTTAAATAACTTAATCAAATCACCACCCAGGCAAGGTCCACATCTTTGTGCAAGTCTTTAATTTTTTTTTCAACTGACAGACCTTCTAAACTTACAGAGTGAATTACTCTGTACCATAAACATACAGTCCAATGAACTCCTGTGGACCTTTCAATGGGAGCCACCAAAATTGCTCTATATCTTTTCTTCTATATGGTTTCTCTTAAAACACACACACACACACACACACACACACACATTCCTGGATGAAAATGCATCACTGGAATAGCAGAATCTCCTACACACCTAATACTGGTTATTACTTACAGAGTCATTCTGATTACTCATGGATTCCTCCATGCCCCATAGTTCCTGTGAACTAAGAGTTACATCTAGAATTTGACTACATAAAGATTCTTTGGGACTTTGGGGGAGGGAGTGATCCTCAGTAATAATGCTTAATGGTGATGTCATATGTTTCCCATGTTTAATAGCGATGTCATGTGTTTCCCATGTACCCGATCAGGATGCACACTTAGTCTTCAATGGGATGTTGAAATCATGGAAGATTTAAGACTTGGGGCCTCATGACATTGCTCAGGCCATTGGAGGATCTGCCCTCCATGGGGGAATTAAGGTAGTTCTTATGGGAGCCCGGTACCTCAGATTTGTTGTAAAAGAAGCCCCAGCCCTAAAGTCCCACTGTGGCTTTTTTTAAATTAAATATATATTTTATTTTCAATTATGTGTGTGGATATGAGTATGTGCATGTGAGTGCAGATGCCCAAGGCACTGGATCTTCCTGGAGTTAGAATTACAAGCAGTTGTGAGTTGCCCAACATGGGTGCTGAAAACTGAGCTCAGACTCTGTGCAAGAGCAATATGTGCTCTTCATCACGGAAGCATCTCTCTGGCTCCTCCATGGCTTCTTCTTTTTTTGCCCCCTCCTCCCACCTTCTCCCTTTCTCTCATTCTCTGTTCCCCCTCTGTCTTCCCCTTCCTCCTCTCTCATTTTTTACCACAGCCTTGGCATGCTAGGCAAGTGCCCAACCACTGAACTGTATCTCCATTGCATTTTTATGGTTGACAAACTACTGATTTCACAGTTCTACCCTCCTGACCCGACTCACTAGTTATGTGCCTTCCATAATGCACCAAGTAGTAACCATTTGATTGCCGTTGGGCATCGTTTGGGAACGACAAGTCACTTCTTGACTATTTTGTCAGCTCTCAGCACAATGAGTCCATGCTCCAGGAATCTCCCAAAGTAACTCAGGAGGTTTTATGAGGATGTGTATAAAGTAGCTATGGAGGATTATCATAAACTCAGGAAGGTTTATGTATGAGCTTTATATCAGTCTACTGCAGTAATTTTTAATGTTCAGACTGTCTCAGGTACGGTCAATGGGAGCCTCTTCAAGCTGGCTATCACAGCATTTGAGATCACTGTAATCTCTGGCAGCTGCCTTGCTTTTAGGCATAACAAGATGTTCCAGCTCAAGGCGTCCTTGTTCCCTTTAGTGGGAAATGGTGTCTAGTGACTACAACCCAGGAACTAGGGGTGATTGTTGTTATTAAGTTATTGTTACTTCTCAATCTTTTCAGTGAACACAACGAAGAAATATCAAGTTTTTAGAAAAAAGAAAATAAGTCACAAGTTAATACAAATGTTTCCAATTTAAAGCAAGAATTATAAGATTTTATTTAAACTCTCTGGGTTTAATTTATACTTCTATATTTTGTCACCTGAGCTGGCAGGGCTGGTTCCCTCCTAACAAAATTGGACATATGTAATTGTCTTAGCCTTCTTTTTCTTTTTATAACAGTAGAGTTATCATCTACAATAGGACCACTAAATATAGAGTAAGATTTCTTGATAACTCTGTGAGTCTTTTGTCTTTGGGATAGATCCCACTAGTGATGTGTAGCAAAATGCTGTTTAAGGTCATTGAAACAACCTTCTTGCATATGGTCAATGTATATCTAATAAGAAGTGATTTAAGAGTCGAAGGGTTTGTTTCCACAAACTGAGGGCGCAATCCACCATGGTGGGAAGGGCATGGAGACACAAGCAGCTCTCAGCTCTGGCTGTGGCAGCAGGAACATGCGGCTGCCTGCTCACATCTGGACAGACCAGGAAGCAGAGACTGGAAAGCTTGCTCTTTCCATTTTCATTTAGCTTGGGACTCAACCCATGGGATAGTGTCCACTTCCAAGGCAGTTCTTCCATCCCTCACAAACACACAAAAAGGTGTGCCTGACCACACAGTCCTGAGGTTTCTCCATTCAGTCACACTGACAATCAGGACTAACCATCATAGTCAGAAATACTTCCTGTGGTTTATGTTCTATTTTTAGGTTTTTAAAACTAGTTAAAAATGGTACAAAACATCCACTTGTTCCAGAATCACACTATAAAACAAGATTAATTCAGAGAAGCCCAGTCTCTGTTCTACTTGGTCTAAGGATGTGGAGATTGGCCCACAACAGATTAGCTGGACATGGAGTAAGATCTCTTGGAAATAAGGTGGTAAAAGAACTATAATGTAGAATAATGGCCAAGGTTGTCAGGAGGAACCTGGGGTGTGTGGGGGAGGTACCAGGGAAGGATTTCTTCTGAGTATAGTGTTCAGACAGAGTCTTCAAAGTGAGTATATTCTAACAGAGCTGAAGCTGGAAAGGGTAGAAAGTGAGGAGATGATACAGGGGGAGGAAATGCATGAATGAAGAACTGATGGTGTGAAGGAGCACAAGGAAGTGATGAATGTTTTGCTGTTGGGGCAAAGTGAGAAGTGAGAAGAGGTGAGGTGGTGGGCAGTATGAGGTGAGACCTGGGAAGGTGCTGGTGGAGTCAGAAGCTGTCTAGCTGCCAAGTTTCATTCCTTCTGTACCAGCAAGGGATTCAGGCAGGCTCCAGTAATGGCTGGTCTGCAGGGTACAGGTCCCTTTGTCCACACATACCTGTCGCTCTACTCTGCATTTTCTAGAGCAGCTAAGGTGCCATGATGTCCCGGGATGTCTGATTTACCATCCGCTATCCCACGGTTCAGGGAGGTAAGTCCATTTCTATGTTGGTTAGTACCAAGTGTAAACTGGGATGCAAGACTAAGGAACACCAAAACAACACAATTATAAAACTCTGACCTTCAGGAAGAAATACAATTTTACATGTACATAGGTGAGACCAAAATTTAGTAAGACAGTATTTGTCCTTCCTATGGGCAATGCCCCATGATATCTTAGTTTATTTCATTAAAGTGGTGGTGGGGGGTTGTAACTTAATATTAGTTATGGATGCTCAGCCTCAGCTTAGGCTTGTCCTGATGGCTCTTATAACTTAATTTAACTCATTTCCCTTCATCTATGTTTTCCCCTGGAGCTTTTTACCTTTCTTTCATTCTGTGTGTCCTACTCCATGTCTGGCTGGCCCTGGGCATCTCCCCCTCTTTCTCCCTCATTCTCTCCTTTCTTCTCTCTCTTCTCTCCTCCTATTTATTCTCTCTGCCCACCAGCCCCGCCTATCCCTCTACTGCCTAGCTATTGGCTGTTCAGCTTCTTAGTAGGCCAATCAGGTGCCTTAGGCAAGCAAGGTAAAACAGCAACACATCTTTGCATAATTAAAACACATGCAGCATAAACAGATGTTACACATCTTTGCCTAGTTAGAGTAATATTTCACAACAGGGTTGCAACCTGCTAAATTGATTTTTCTGACATATAAATAGGTGAAAATCTTAAGTTAAAAGCCAATACTCTTGCTTGCCTGGGCTTTAGCCTGGAGACCCAAGAGGCTTTGGGCCAGCTGGCCTCCTAGGGCTAAGCATTTAATTGGGGTTGTTAGATTTTGGTTGTTTTCCTTAATGATAATAAGAGGGGGGGATTGGGGTTTGGTTACAGAAGCAAAGTAGATGATTCATATGCTGTATACAGCTGTTAGAGGCTTGGCCACTAGTGTGATTAGAAAGGCTCAGGCATTGGAACAGCATGTGTTTGTGTCCTCGATAACTCGGTCTTTTGATGTCCTCTCTTCTAACATTGCCTGCAAGCCCAGAGTGGGGTTTATATATTTGTGTATGTGTGTGTTGTATGTACTTGCTAATATTTATGTGTGTGTGTGTGTGTGTGTGTGTGTGTGTGTGTGTGTACATGTATGTGTATATATGGAAATCAAAGGCTGACATAGAGGGTTTTTCTGGATTTTTCTCTTTCTTTATATTTTGGTGCAGGGTTCCCACTGGGCCTGAAGCTTGTTGGTTTGTCTAGGCTGGCTGGCCAATGGCGATCCATAGTTTCCCCACCTGTACCTTCTCAGCACTGGGGTTATAGGCTCATTGCTGTGCCCAGCTTGTTACAGGGTGTCTGGAGACCCAAACTTGGGTCTTTGTTCTTATGCAGCAGATACATTATGGGTTGAGCCCTCTCCCCTGCTGTTGTGTAACACCAATCCCGAGGAGATACAAACAAGCATCTACCCACCCCAGACAGGAAACCAGTCACAGACAAAAGAAAGGATAGCACAAAAGTTGAAGTTGGTGAACCAATGAGTCTTATTGGGGTGACTTACAGGAGTGTGGATGAGTTGTTACCTACAGGAACAGCTGCATCCCCAAAGCCCACCCCAGCATGGGTGATGGCTGATGAAATCTGGAAGCCTAGAGCACACCACACAACCTCAGGCAGATCAATGGGTTTGAACATATCTTTTCCAGGCAGTTCAGTTGGTCTGAGCTTTTCCCAAGCATCTCTACTGATGTCTGTGTCTTCTGGATAGCTTTGCTTGTCTGTGAGTGTCTCAGCTGTCCCTGCAGCTTATGTAAAAGCTTGAGGAGAGGAAAGCCTAGGTAATCTGTTCAATTTCAGGGACTTCCTGAAGCCTTTGTGTTGTTTACTTCCTGAGCTCAGTGAACTTCCCTGCAGTATGTGATATTTCACCTCTGTTTAGAACACCCGGTGTCTTTTTTTTTTTTTTTCAAGTATAAAGGACTTTCTTTTATTCAGAGTTGAGAAGTGGTCACCCCAAACAATTCCTGAGCACTTTCATTGCCACAAAAAGACACCCCACACCCTTTAGTTATTGTCCCCAACAGTCTCCCCATATCTGCTCTCCCAAAGTAACAACTGATCTGCCTCTATATTATTATTTATTCTGGACATTTTTTTACACAGGAAATCATCTAACATGATCACTTGCATCTCACTTTCACTTAATATAATGTGTTTTTTAACATAATTTCTTTATTGAATCTTTGGGAATTTCACATCATGCACCAATTCTGCTCACCTCCCCGTTCCTCCATATCCTCCCTCCCCCGTGCATCAGTCCCCCAAATTAAAATAAAAAAGCAAGCAAGCAAACAAACACAAAGAGAAAAACAAAAAAAGAACAAAACAACAACAAATCTCTTTGCTCCTCCATCTTCCCCACCTCTCCAACACCTCTTCATTTGTCCTGGCAGCATTAGGAGCCATGAACACCCTGGGTGTTGATGAGCTTCCCTCCAAGATAGAGGGCTTTGTGTCCAAGATAATCACTGCACAGCACCAGCCTGATTTTAGATCCTTCAAAGCATAAAAATAGTATTTGGAGATATAATAATCATATGAAATTCAAATTTCAGGGTCTATGAATATTTAAATTCCCATGGGCATGTTCCTATGGAGTTTTATTGTGGGAGCCATTTTGATGCTTTATATACTGATTGTATTTGCCTTTTTACTACATTAGCAGAGTTGGACAATTGCTACTGTATGGCTTACAAACATGTAAAAGTCACTATTTAGTCAGTAAGTGTGATGGCACACTCTCAATATACCAGTATTTGAGAGGCTGAGGCAAGAGGATTGTGTTTTTGAGGCCAGCCTGAACTATAGGAGGAGGCCTGTCTTGAAACTAAAGTGTGCCAATAGGCTTTTCATGGTAGAAGCTCTCGGTGTGTTCAGGCTTGATCTTCTTTCTCTAGGGAGCCAACTTTCCGATGCTTCCATTTGTCCTACATTACAGTCTACTAGAACTCCAGACCCTGGTCCCTACCCAAGCCTAGCTCAAGGCTGTGGCTGATCCTAAAGGCCCCTGTCTAGCCCTTGCTCAGCCAGAAGAAGGGACTGGAGAAGGGGCACAGAAGCTGTAGAAATAATCGCTTGTATAGGAGGAAGCAAGCAGTAGGGGTGGTGATGCCCCCACCCCCCACCTGGGATACCTGACTCTCCTGACCTTGGAACTTACCTGTGGGAGTTTTGCATTTTCATCACAGTCACTGATGAAGATGGAGGGACGTTGGTGGTACCCTGTGTCTTTTGTCCTCTGGCAGGCTAACCCAAGGGACATTCTCAAGAAAGTGGCAAAAGTGTAAGAATTGTGTCCTTTTAAAGGTACATGCATGCATTTTAAAGTCCCAGATTCTAGCACGTTTATTAATATCCCCTTTGGCCAAAGCCAGTCACATGACTGGGCCTGGTGTCAGAATGGAGGAGGCCTGCAAAGGTGTATGCAGAAGGATCAAGGAAGGGTGAGGAAAAGGGATCACTGGTGCACCCAATCTCCCATATCAGCTTTAATCTACCTAAGCAAGATGCCTTTGCTTTTGGCTTTTATAACCCCTGCATTCACACATCAGATTACTGGGGAACTTGTTACATACAGAACATACTAGAGTCAGAGGGTCAGAGATTCTGGGTTTGGTAGTAGTTCGGAGAGAGGCTCAGATGCCTTCATTTTAACACACTGTCTGGGAGATTCTAATGCAGTTGATATTTGGAAAACTTGATTGTATGCTGGTCAGCTAGGTTTTTCTGCTGACTTGTGTCCCCTTCTCCTATTTCCCCTGAAAAAGCCTTGCAATGAAGCTCAGACTGGCCTTGAACTCCTGCCTCCATTGGGTATATGTGTGTACCATTGCCCTTGGCTTACTAAGCTTTGTCTTTGAACTAGTGCTCAAGTTTGGAGATGCCAATACATGATCAGGAATTATGGGTTGGGGCCAAAATGTTCTCCTCACTGGGAACTCATAGACCTTGTGAAATTGCATGACCTGTATCGAGAGTTTGTTTTACAGCCTAAGATAATATTTATGTCATATTAAACTTTGTGAACAGATGGCTCTCATTGTAAAATTGACCACACAGGTGGGACTTATGCATAGCAACCAAGAAAGCAAGCAAGCCCCTGGGGATCATTTCTAGATGCAGATTTTGTGAATGTTTATACTTGAGATTGATAAGCCAGGGGTGGCACTGGTGGTGGTGGTGGTAATCAGAGATCTTCATGGCCCTGGGACCCAATTCTACAGCCACCAGATCCCACTTCTGTCCTGTGTTTGCTTTGTAAGTTTCTCTCCCCTCATTAAAGATTGTCCCAAAAAATGAATCACTGTTACATTAGTCAAGTTGTTGATGAGAATAGTGATTTTCTTGTATGTATATTATTTAATCCTCCTGAGAAGAATGCCAGTAGGTTGATGTTATTCTCTGCAATTTATAGAGAAGAAACACAAAATTCAGAGAGTTTACATAACTGGCCCATTTTCAAACATGACCTATAAAATGCACAGTTAAGAAGGCATCCTATGTGCTGACCCACTACCCACGGTTTCAAAGACTGCAATGGGACAGAGCACAGGAACACTCGCTCCAAGAGCTTGGTCATCATTGTGCTTCCTGGCCTATGCACTTCTTCCCCCGAGGATGAGAAGCTAGGCAGGGTATTGTGTTGGGTTATTCCCTTACACTGCTCACCCATTTTTCTCACCGTGTCACTTCTCACCTTGCCCAGCTCAGCCACACATGCCCATGCCCAGTCACTCATGAGGTCTTAGGCCTTTCCTGTTGCTAAACCCGAGAGAGGTGGGCAAAACCTACAACCCCATCAGTGAGCAGAGAGAGAGAGAGAGAAATGCACTGTGATGGTCCATGGGAACCAGGTGGCACTCTTACGAACACTCGTCCCTTCTTGTCCCTCTCGCTGTATGCCAGTTACAGTTTATTTTAGGCCCTTCTGTCATTCCCAACCAGAAATAGCCAGCACCCTCCCATCCATACTGCACAGCCTTCCCTGGTGTCTGATTCGAACCTGGCGCTCATCTAGACAGATACCGTACCACTTGAGGTGTCCAGCCATCTTTAAGTAGTAAGACTGACCACAGAGCCAAGCACTGATGCTCCTGCATATTGGGCCAGAATTCAATGACATTGTTTTGGAGAGCAATATTCAAATGCTGACGTGTGGTTGTGATTGTTCTCAGTGACAACCAATGGCTACCAACTCAGCCATGAAGTTCCAAAGAACTTTAGAAATGGTGGAGTTGGAGTCACAGCCAAGTAACATCTAGAAAACCACTGTTTCATAGTGTTTGGTGGTCATTGAGACCTCAGAGATTTATTCACTATGACAACATGAGGTGGCTAGTCCAAATCCATGATCTCATACCAGACTCCTTTTGGCTAATAGTGCCTTCCAAGACTCTAGAATCCAACACTGTCTCACTGCTGACATTTGTTGTTCTAAGTACCAGGGCTTGGTCGGAAACCTCCGTGTGTGCTGTGAAGGCCAGTCACCCCGGTTTCACAGCTCAGCACTCAGTGGGTGTGTTCATCAGTGAGCCAGCAGGGCAGTGAAAAGTATAATGGAGATGGCCCAGCTGTGTCTAGGAAACACTGGAGGAAGGAACCTTTAGTCCAGTGGTTCTTAACCTGTGGGTGGTGACCCCTTTGGGGTCAAACAACCCTTTCACAGGGGTCACCTTAGGCTATCAGAAAACACAGACATTTGTGATTCATAACAGTAGTAAAATTGCAGAAATGAAAATAATTTTATGCTTGGGGTGGTCACCACAACACGAGGAACTGTATTAAAGGGTTGAAATATTAGGAAGGTTGAGAACCAGTGCTTTAGATAGTGTAATCCTACCTCTTTGAGAAACTAACAGGAAAAAATAAACAAATGAGAAAATGATCTGCCCCCCCCCCCCGCCTATCATGCTCTGAATTCTGGTTAGTGATGACTCTCTGTCTAGTCAGTCAAACCAAAGAACATGGTCATTCTAACTCCAGCCCCTCTGCCCTCCCCAAGCTCACTAATACATCTGGCTGATGGTATTAATATTTTCCCATCCTCTCTACCATGGCCTTAATTCAAGCTGTCAGTGTCATTCAGTTGCTCTCTTTGCTCACAGGCACACCTTTCAAGACAGCTGCCAAACCCAGCCATGCAATTCTCATGTTAAAAACACCCCTGCGTTTCTCCATGCTCTAGAACACCCAAACTTTCTAACTCCGAGAGAATCTGCACCGAAGTCTCCACCCAAGATCTGGCCCTTGCCATGCTCCCCAGCCTCGTTTCCCATCATCCCCCACATGGACTTCATGTGTCAAGACAGGCATGTCTATAGTGCACTGACAAAAACCTTGCAGATTTCTGTGTATTAGCATGTAAGTGGTCTGTTTCGTGTTTATGCAAATACTACGAACCTGCCTTCCACAGGGCGACTGGGAGACCCATACTGCTTTGACCCTGTAGCTCTGTCCTCTCAGATCACATCTGAGCTTCGTCATGGAAGAGTATGGAGAAGACTGGGGACCCGCATGGGTCTTCTACTCCCTCAACCTGGAAGTGGTACACATCACGTACACTCACCTTTCATTGGCCGGAACTTGTCTGTGGCCCCTGCTCCCTGCAAATCACAGGGAAGTTCAGTTTCCTGTGTACTTAAAAAAGAGAGAGAGGGGTTGGGGATTTGGCTCAGTGGTAGAGTGCTTGCCTAGCAAGCGCAAGGCCCTGGGTTCGGTCCTCAGCCCTGGAAAAAAAACAAAAACAAAATTTAAAAGAGAGAGAGAGAGAGAGAGAGAGAGAGAGAGAGAGAGAGAGAGAGAACCACATATTGTCAAGAACTAGTGGAGTTTACCCTATGCCCTGTGTTCCATTATGTTCAAGGCTTTGTGCACTCCCTTCCCATTTGGGACTATGAATGCTGACCCCATCTTCCAGAACGCCTCTCTCCTCTCTCTCCTACCACATTCCCAGGGCGGCTGTACCATTTGCACAGCTAAGCTTTCTTCTGAAGTCCATGAAACCTTCCCTGAGCGTCCCCCAGCCTCACCAGTATGTGTTTTTCAATCTTCTTAGGATGTGGACAGGCCATTGAGTTCCCTCCCTATGTTGCTAGTGTCTATTGAAGTAGATCCTGATTCTTTAGGGCCCAAGACGGCAACATCCAAGAGCAATTGCCCTTTACTAGAGCGGGCTAATGCCTTTCTCATGGCCTCCATCCTCAGGACAGTCTTCCCAGAGCCACAGAAGCTGGTGAGTGGCCCATTTTAAAGTTGTCCTTGCCTCTTCCTGCACCCTTGTCTGGGTGTCATATGGCGGGTCATCTCCCTGGGCCCAGCACGCTATGCTTGGGGTTTTCCTCACACTGGGACAACTACTGGGGGAAAGAATGAGCCATGAGAAGTGACTGAGGCTTTGAGGTGGTCTTTCCCATTGGGGTGTAACCACATATGTTGATGTCTGGTCCACAGGAATCCAGTAATCACTTAACCCTGGCACACTAGGGGACAGAGGCACAAAATTCTTCTCAGTGGCCTTAGGACTTTTCCCAGGAAGGGGGCTCTTTCAGTTGGCCTCTGCTTCTTGTAGGGCTGGAAGACCCATCTCAACCGCACCCATGCAGGAAACAGTCTCAACTCACCTGGCTTCCTCGAAAATGAATTTTCCAGCTAATGTCCCTGACTTCTCTGGAGATCCTATTGCAGGCAGAGCTATGCTACCTAACTGTTCTGGCCGAGGTATAGTGCAGCAATCTATAGTTGCTTCCTCTAAAACTTTCCAGGAGTCTGCACATCTCAGATCTCTCCCCTCCTGTTTTCATATTCTATCATCAGAGCTCTTTCTGATGTTCTCATTCCTCATCCTTAAGCGCTCCAAGTGAACAAGCAACATCTGTTCCCCCCCCCCATCCTCCTCCTGCACCTTGCTGTGCTTTCTAGATTAGTATCCACAGTAGACTTAATTAGTGCAATATTTACCTCAGCTTCTTGCTCATTAATAAAGATATCTCAGCAGAGAGAGCTCCCGTAACAGCCCTCCCGAGCCGTATCCAGGTGTGTGAATGGAAGAGGAGGACCATTAGATTATTTGTGGGATAACTAACAAAATGATGTGTTCGTAACTAGTCCCCTGAAGGTTCAACATCCTTCTCAGAAGCAATCATCAAACAATTATTAGAGTTCTTTTCAAAGTGACATTTAAAATCAATTACGTATTTACAGTATCTTTTTTTCCTCTTAGTTTTTATTTTATGTGCATGAGAGTTTTGGGCTCCATTTATGTCTGTGCATCACACCTGTGCAGTGTCCGAGAAAATCAGAAGAGGGCATTGGATCTCCTATGGTTGTGAGCCATGTGTGGGGCCTGGGAATCAAACCTGAGTCCTCTGCAAGGTGTGATATACTCTGCAGGTCCCTGCAATTGCCTGTTAGGAGTTGTAACATATCTTATTGCTGGACTAAGCTAGGTGATGCTGGGCATTCTGGACAACCTACTGATCTAAACTTTGCCAACAAGAATTCATGTTTGTGCAGAGAAAATTCACAAAGCCATTTGGAGACCACTTCAGCCTGCCATGCTTAAAGTGAGCTATTGCTTGCTGGCTCCAGACCACCGAGAGTATTTAGATGAAGCAAAGGAATTTTAGCTTCCATGATATACCTCAGGGGCAGCCTTCCCTAGCCCCTGCATCCACGGCACCTGTCAGAACTCCTCTCTCACACACCCATTTCTGTACCCATACACTATTTCAATCTATTGTTTCCCTCATTTCTTTATAATGGAGTGAGAGAGAGAATTTGTCTTATTTATTTGAAATATTGTCAGTCCTAGTTGTCAACTGCACAAATCAAGCTACTGAACACTTTCAACTTGGCTATGAAGGAGGCTTGATTGTTATTTTCATAAATGAAAAAATGTTACCCAGATAAACCCAATGACTTTCCCAAGGTCCCATAGCTAGTCCACAGAGGACAAGCCTTCTGGGTTTAAATCCAGCCTCCTTTCTGCTTCCACTGTGGCCACATGGACAATTCTGCCTTGACCCAATGTCCTCATCTCCCTTTGAAAAAGGAAATGATCACGTGTATGAGAAAGCAAAATATAAATCATGTGTAGACTGCATATCTCGACGCAGGGAGCAGCAACATTGGCCCATGTTCTAAGGCTTGGTGGTTCACCCTATGAAATTTTTGCTGACCAATGCAATGTGACCTCCAGAAGGGAGCACAGAGGAGCAGAGCTAGCCAGCTGAGGACCACATCGGGAGGACTGTGAATGCACTGTTTGCACGCACTGCTCCTGGTCTTCAGTTCCATTGTGCTTGTCCTGAACCTCAGCTCTGAAGCATGAGTCACAGCCACCAGGATGCATTCCTTTCTCCCCACCATTGCTCACCTAGTACACAAGCAGCGTGGAAACCTGGAGCACACCACAGGGCAGAGTCACCTGCGGGTGCCCTGGGATTAGAGATGGGATTGTTGGAAAGTCAGAAAGAGGGCTTTAAGTTCTATCTCAGGCATGTGCTCAGCTGGCCGCCCTTTTCCCAACTAAATCAGTGGAAGTACATGCAAGGACAGCAACAACGTTTATACAGGCTTGTGTCCTCCAGAGCACGTGCAGGACATCGTTCCTATAGCAACAAGGGATTCAGTTCAAGCTGACTCCTGTGGAATCACATGATGCAACCCCAGGGTTCTTCTCGGAGTAGGTTCCCCTGAAAAGGAAATGATTGTGCTCTGAAGAAGGCAGCCACCTATACTGGATTTCCAGATCTATTCAGAAAGGATAGCCAGAGGCCTCAAAACAGCCAGTCTCCCAAGGGCATCCAGGGACTACAGAGCTCCGAAGCTGGCACACCTTGCTGGCTTTGCTTTTGAGCCTCACATTTCTCTGGACCTTCTGGTTGTTTCTATCTTATTTACCAGCTAGTTGGGCTAGCACCTGGGTCTGAAACTCAGGGTTCCCCCATTCATTTCTTTCCATGTTGGAGCGTGGTGAATTGCCATGGATAGCTGTGAGGACTAGCAAACCCTGTGTGGAAAGGCAACTGGGACTTGACCGACTGTGCAACACTGAACAAATAAATCCTCTAATCTCTCTGAGTTTCTTCAGCTTCCCTTCTGCATGATCTTCGTACACTACAGGATTACTATAAAGGTTTCATGCAGAAACCTAGACATGGCACCCAGTGTGTTCCCCAGTCACTAGTTCCTCTGCAAACTCTCCTCTCCCCCACACCATATTCCCAGTCCAAATTTCACCCTCTTTCAGGAAAAGAGACTCCTCCATGGCCAGAGTCTAAGGAATTTGGAGGCCAGAGCTGCCTTGCTTGTCAGGGGAGAGAAGAAAGTTGGTTGACAACAGATGCTCATTGGGGGAGGTTGACAGGGCACAAGATGGGTAAAATTCAACACCCCCCAAACAAAGGCCCATGCTCGTGTCCAGGGACAGCTGGGAGAAATCCTCCAGAGGGCTTCAGAATACCTATAGAACGTTCTTGGTCAGTTGCTGTCAGCTGCAGCCATATGGCGCTTCTGAGTTTTATTGCAGCTGTGCAAACAAGGTTTCAGATCCGGAGGACAGGAACACTAGTGGTGGGCTGGAGAGGGGTACAGGGAAGGGCAGCCCTGTACAACCCCCTGTTGGAGATGCCACACACCCCCATTTCATCAGTAGTGAACAGAATGTCAGCACTGGGGAAAATGGAAGAGGAATTTAACATTTTAATCCTTTGTGTGTGCTTGTGTGTTCATGCTTACGTGTGCAGTTCCATGTGCATGCATGCACGTACAGCAGCAGCATTTGACATCTAATATCTTCTTCAATCACTTTCTACCTTATGCTTTGAGACAGAATCTCTAACTGAACCTGTTTACCAATTTGGCTATAGTGGATGGCCAGCAAGCTCCAAAGATCTGCTTGCCACTGCTCCTCCAGTGCTGGGATTAGAGGAGCCAGTCGCCAGGCTGGGATCATTATATGTTCTCATGTTTGCATGGCACACATCTTACTGACAGTCATCTCTCTGGTGCGTTATTTAACTTCTTCATCCTGCTGTCTCTTAGTCATTGACCAGATAACCAAGAAAGCATTTGTAAAACTCAACCAATACCACATCATCTCCCGAGCCAGCAACAGCAAAACGCAGGTTACTCTTTTTTTTTTTTTTTCCAGCACCCTCTGCCTCCCTGCAGAGAAAGGACAAAGAGC
Organism: Onychomys torridus; assembly: GCF_903995425.1. Classification (NCBI taxonomy): domain Eukaryota; kingdom Metazoa; phylum Chordata; class Mammalia; order Rodentia; family Cricetidae; genus Onychomys; species Onychomys torridus. The sequence continues at coordinate 10,044,156 of NC_050461.1, forward strand.
AGCAGCAGAGAAAAAAAGAAATGTCCCTGTAACCTTGTCTTGGAGCACACACATTCTCAGCTAGAAAACAGAAACATCTGGAGCATCTGAGGGGGCAGGGTTTGCCTCTTGGGTTAGCTGTGCCTGGAGAAAGAACGTAAGTGTTTCTCAAAAGACCTTAAGAACTTCTGGCTATGTGTCTGGCCAATTCTCTTACCAGGGGGACAAACATGGAGATGAGGATCCAGGCAGAAATGTCTAGAAACCTACGGGGGATGCTGAGCTGGCTTGTTGCCTAGCAACCACTTGAGGGCTCCTATGAGTACTGTAGGTGATGGCAAGAGAAGCTGGAGAGGCAGGAAGGCCCTGAGCCTGTTTCTTAAGTAAGTTCTGTCTGTCCTACACAGAGCCATCTTTCACACACAGCACTGGACTGTTCGCCAGGCCGTGGCTGTAACGGGGACATCCTGCTTCTCCACCAATTCAGTGGCCATGGCTGCTAAGATGAGAGAGGTTACAGGCAGGAAGTGGAAAGCCTCAGTTTTCACTTATGGCAATAGATGGCTGTTGGAAGTAGGGTTTGGTGGCGACAACAGGGGTGAGAGCAAGGGCCCCAGGTTCTGCATCACTGTCGAGGCCTGTCAGCCAGGAAGCACCCCTCCTCGGGTCTTGGTTCATAGTTACTTCAATCCAGAACCTCCAGGGATGTGGTGCCCATTTCAGAGTGCAGAGGAGATTTCAGGAGACACAATGTCCTTGCTCTAATTGATTTTCCTTAGAGAAAGCAACATCCTGCCTCCACTCTTCTTTGCCCCACCTCCACCTCGCTTGGAAGGAGTCTCGTGGAAGATCCACCTCAACTCCCCTCCCCCATTTCTTTCCCCAAACCCGCCCCTTCAAAGCCCACCAAACACAGCTCTTCCCCAAGAAAGGCTCAAGACCACTCCTATATGACGTATAAGCTGCATCCCAGAAAACAGACACATGGTTCTTCCGATCTCTCAGCCCTGTCTCCTCTATGAGGAGCCGGTAATCACTTTAACCATTAAACCTGGTCTTTTCCTATTCCGTCTGACTCAGTTTGCTGCATCGGCAGAGAGGCCTTCAGGGCGCAAAGACTTATTACACCTGCCCTCTGTTCCTAAGTGCCCATGCATGTGCACATGTCAAATACTACATGCATTCGATAAGCGTGTAGAGTCTGAACCCAACCTGGATTCGAAGCCCTACCTTCCACTTACAAGTTGTATGATCATGAGCAAGTTTTTAAGTCATTCTGTGCCTCTCCATGAAATTCATAAAACAGAGTGTCTCCCCAGTTTTTGAAGATGGTTAAATTAGATAATATATGTAATCTATATTCATACTGGTCACACGTGACTGTAGACAGTAGTACTGCTATTGTCATCTGGTATACACTGGCCACGGCCTGAGGGAGAAAGCTGAGACTTCAGCCTGTGGTAGCACTGGGTTCAAATTTTGTTTCTGCCAATTAATGGTGTAGCTTTAGACAGGATTTAACCAGGGATAATTTCGTTTTTCTCATCTGGAAAGAAGAAATTAAATATATCCCAGGTATAATCAGTCCCACAGGAAGTCCTAAAATGCTTCCTCTCCCTAGAATTATTAAGGGTTCTTAACATCATTCATTCATTCACTAATTCAGCAAATGCTACATAACAGATGCCTGGGATAGAAAAATCGGCCTGTGTTCTGTCCTCAGGAATGTCTCTATCCAGTGGGTAACAGAATGATCAGTGAGATGAGGCAGGCTTTGTTTAACCAGGCATGGTAAAACATGGAGACTTGGAAATGAGCCACAGGGAAAGGACTTTTCATAGCCATAGATCCTCAGAAATGGGAGGCACAGTAAAGGACCACATGAGCTGGTGAGCAGGCAGAGGCTCCCAGGGAAGCCAAGGTCTTATTGCTGTCTTCTCCTCAGGTAGGAACAGGACAGCAGCAATCAGTGGATCCTTGGCTGCTTGGAATAGCTGCAAGGGAGTCTGTGGGTGGGTGGGATTAGGGCAGGGGCCATGTTCCAAGTGCAAAGCCTAATGAAGGAGGTGTTTGGGAATCAAGGGTTCTGGGAATCAAGTCAGTGTGCATGGTGAAGTTGAGATCATAGGTGTTTCAACTCTGGGAATTGGCTAGTTCGGGGAGAAAGAGTCACCCCAGGGACAAGAGAGTGTCAGACAACAAAGCATCATAACTATAAAGCATGGCTGTCAAACAGACATGGGGCAGGTATAAAGGAAAAATACAATGCACCCGCTTGCTGGCTAAGGTCTGAAGCCTCCATGTCAAATAGTCAGGAGTCTAGAACTTCCTTCTTGATTAGATGGCAGTCCCTCTGCAGGAAACATCAGCCATTCTGTCTACTCCAGGTCAGACCAGCTCAGATGGAATTGGTCCAGACTGGATCCTGGCCAAGGTCCCCCCTACCCATCATCAGCACCTATCTCCAAACAGTTATATCTCAATTCACCAATCACTTCTTCCGATTCTTAGTAGTAACTCTTTGACTAGCAGAACATACCAGGAGCAAACACCACCCCACTGATACAATTCTGGCAAGGCCATGGGCAGGTGGGCCAGGCAGCTTTATGGTTGAGCCAATGTTAACTGAGCTCCTTGACAATCTTCAGTACACATCTTGGGCCAGGGAAGGGCTTTGGCTATTTAGAGCTCTAGAGTCTTGGGCTTCTCCAGTTCCTGGCACACCAGGACCCAGGAGCCACCTGAGGAACTATGACCTAGCCATTTGTGATCAGGTGTGCTCTGTGAGCTCTGAATTCTGAGAAAGAAAGAAAGAAAGAAAGAAAGAAAGAAAGAAAGAAAGAAAGGAAGGAAGGAAGGAAGGAAGGAAGGAAGGAAGGAAGAGCATACACTCTATGAAATGCACATTGACCCTTCCATAAAATGCAATGAATGCTTGGCCAAGGTCTTTGGTTGTTTGTTTTTTTTTTGAGACAAAGTCTCTCTACAGAGCCTTTGCTGTCAGGAAACTCACTATATAGACCAGGCTGGCCTTGAACTCAGAGTTCTGCCTGCTTCTGCCTCTGAGTGCTGGCTGGGATTACAGGCATGCTCCACTACACCTGGCCAAAGTAAGTCTTAATGCATTTCAAAGGAATAAAATTGTAACAGAATATTCTCCAGCCATAAAAGTTAAATTATGAATTAAAAATCTATCTAGAAAATCTCCCCCAAATATTCAAAATGAAGCAACATGAATATGCTTTTATATCATTTATACTTCCTCTGGGGTCCATCAAAAAATAAATCATTAAAGAAATCTAGAAAATATTTCACCTAACAATGGAAAATTGCAAGGCAGAAATAAGACGGGAAATTCATAGCTTGGAGCACTAATGTTAGAAAAGAAGAAAGCTTTAAAATCAATAACCTAAAAATAATCTGAGCTTCCACCTCCAGAACTCAGAGGAAGGAAAGAAAATTAAGCCACAAATAAAAAGTATATAGACATAATAACAAGAACACAGTTCAGCTGGAAAATAGACAGACTGTGGTGGGGACATCAAAGCCAAAGGAGGCTCTTTTACAAGTTCACTGAAATTAGTGACTCCAGAAGACTAATAGGAAGGAAGGGAAGAAGGGAGGGAGGAGGGAGGGGAAGGGAGGGAGAGGAAGGGAGGGAGGGATGGGGGGAGACATTGTCACAAATAAGAGAGGTTATCACAATGATTCCCAAAGACACCAAAGGAACAATAAAATAATTCCATGAGGCTTTCTGCCACTGAACTGGAGAGGGTGGATGAAACGGAGCCACACTTGGAGTAGGAGACAATTTTCTCCAAGTGACAAAAGAATATCTAGGAAACCAGACTCTCTCCTACATTAAAGAAATGAATCTGCAATTACAAACTTCCCTAATTAAAAAAAAAAATCCAGGCCCAGATGATTTCTCTGGTGAATTCTACAAAATTTCCCATTACACAAAAGTCCATCAGGAAATAGAAAGGTGAAACACTCTAACCCTTATGTGGCCTCTCTAACCCTTATGTGAGAATTTCATAAAGACATTCTAAGAAAAGAAAATAACATATAAAATTTCCCATGAATATAGAATCAGAACTAAATATAGAAATATATTACAAAATATAACCAGGTGTGGTGGCACATGCCTGTAATCCCGGCACTTAGGAGGTATCAGCCAGAGGAGCAGGAGTCCAAGGTCATCCTCAGCAATAGAGTTGGAAGCCAGCCTGGGCTACATGAGATCCTCTCACTAAAATTGCTTCAAAAGAAGACTCCAGCTGTCCTGTTATGGTTACATTAAAAGCAGGACCTAGCCATCTGCCCACAATATTGCATACACTTCTGATGGGGAAGTGGGCTAGAGAGCCCATGTGTCCTCACAGAACTCATAACTGAACCACTCGAAGAAATGGAAGGAAAGGAAACATTCTCAGAATCCCAGTGTCTTATGCTAGGAGAAACCGGGCTGCTGGGGCTCCTCTGGGAACGTTTAATTTCCCAGGGATTCTGCACTCTCTGCTCCGTATGCATTTGCTAATATGTGTTTCCTGCCCCCTTCCATCCAGGGACTGCCCCCAGGCTCTCCCCAGACCCCATTCCTTCCCTCCTTGCTTTTTCTGCATTTGCGTTAGCCACTCCCCCTTCCTTCCCGCTTTGAAATGTGATCACCCTATAGAACTCAGGCTGGCCTCCTCACCGCAGTCCTCCTGCCTCAGCTCTAGGATGAGGTGTACACAGCCACACCTGGAGGAACCTGTGCTTCAGAGCCCTTCAGGTACCTGGGAGACAGCTTCCCTCTGGCATGCTCTACACTACTCTCCTTAAGTCTAGCTCAGGGGTGATTCATCAACAATTACTTGCCTGGGCTAGTGAGATGGCACAGACAGTAAAGGTGCTTGCTGCCAAACCCAACAACCTGAGTTCAATCCCCAGGACCCACACGGTGGAAAGATAGAATTAACTCCTACCACGCATACACACACACACACACACACACACACACACACACACACACACACCCCAAAAGAATTATAAAAAAGAAGAAACCTATTAGTATGGGGGAGGGGAGATCTGGGGAGCCAGCTTAGTCTGTCTAGTACTTGCTTTGCAAGCATGGGATTCCCAGAACTCATATTAATTAAACAAACAAACAAACAAACAAAGTTCTTAAATGCTGGGCATAGTAGTGTGCATCTTTAATCCTAGCACTGGGAAGAGGGATGGGAGGGTCCCTGGGGCTTGCTGGCCAGCCAGTCTAGCTGAATTGGTGAGCTCCGGGTTCTGTGAGAGACCCTGTTCAAAACAGCAAGTTAGAGAGTGATTGAAAAAGTCCTCACTGTTAACCTTTGGCCTCCAGGAGCACAGGCGCACAGGTGAGGGGCACCACATGTACCACACGTACCCATTCGCACAACGTAGATGCACATTCACACATGCAAAACCTGCTGGTGGATAACAAAGGGATTGTAGGTGCTCTAGCATTTAGACAAGAGAATTGAAATTGGAATGCAAAGCCTTCCTTATACATAGAGAAAATTCTATGGCCAACCGATAATCCTAATCTTGGCAGCTGTAGCAGGAAGAATGGTGGCCCCCCCAAAGATAGGCACACCAATCCCCACATCTGTATCTCTTTAAAAAGGGGGAGGGATGTGGGAGGTGTGATAAGGTGAAATGTACTGAGATTATTAGCGTGATATCAGCCTGGGTGTCTCAAGAATCTTTGGAAGCACTCAGGGCTCCTGTGATAGATGTCAACTTGATGCCATCTGGAATGACCTGAGAGACTGGCCTTGGGGTGTGCCTGTGGATGATTATCTTGATGAGATCCATTGAGCTGGAAAGAGCCATCCCTGTGGGTGGTACAATTCTCTGGACAGGGAAGCTGGGTTGCAAAATAAAAAGTAGTGGCGGCAGTGGGGAGAGTGGGGTACAGATGAGCACAGGCATCTGTCACCCTCTGCTCCTTGATGTGGGTGCTGTGTGAACGCCTCCTGCAAGTTCCTGCCACCTTGAACTCCCCACCATCATGGCCAGGAACCAGGAACTGTGGACCCACGTAGAGCCTAGTCTTGTTCACACTTGTGTTTGCCAGGGCACAACAATGGGAGAAGTCACTAAGACACTTCTCCTCTGACTGTCAGTGGGAAATGTAACTATGGAAGGGAGTCATGATGGGGGGCTGTGGTTAGTTGTTTTTTACTCTTTGGGATCCCACCACCCAGCTCCCAAAAAAATACACAAAGACTTCCTTATGAATGCCTGGTTTTATCTTGGTTTCTTTCTAGCCGGCTTTTCTAACTTAATTTATCCCATTCTCTTTATTATTATTATTATTATTATTATTATTATTATTATTATTATTATTTTTGGTTTTTTTTTTTTGAGACAGGGTTTCTCTGTGTAGTTTTGATGCCTGTCCTAGATCTTGCTCTGTAGACCAGGCTGGCCTCAAACTCACAGAGATCTGCCTGGCTCTGCCTCCCAAGTGCTGGAATTAAAAGCGTGTGCCACCACAGCCCAGCTATCCCATATTCTTTAATTATGTTTTGCCTCTGGGCTTTTTACTTTTCTTTATTCTATAAATCCTTCTTACTCAGTGACTGGCTGGGTGGCTGGCCCCTGACATCTTCCTTCTCCTCTCGAGCCTAGATTTCTCTTCCTATTTATTCTCTCTGCCTGGCAGTCCCACCTATTTCTCTCTCCTGCCTAGCTATTGGCCTTTCAGCTCTTTATTAAACCATCAGGTTTTTTAGACAGGCAAAGTAACACAGCTTCACAAAGTTAAACAAATGCAACATAAAAGAATGCAACACATCTTTGCATCATTAAAACAAATGTTCCACAGCATAAATGAAGTAACACATTTTAAACTAATATTCCACAACAAGAACATCACTGGTCTAGAAGATGGGAAGGAGATCCAGGGCTCAAGAATTTAGGAAGACTTTAGAGCTGAAAAATACTAGAAAAGGCACAGCTGTGCCAACTCCTTGACCTAAGACCCAAGACCCATGTGGGGTCTAATAAATCTGTGAGATAATCCATCTGTGTGGCTAAAAGCCAAACCAAAAAACAAACAAACAACAACAAAAAACAAAACAAAACAAAAACCCAAAAAACCATGCTATCAATATGAGGCAACTTGGAAACTGAATTCTCTGCAGGGTTGATGTTAATACATTAAGCAGGGAGTTAGGAAATGGGAAGAGATAAGCTAAGTGGGCTACCCAGCCACGTGCTCTGACATCTAGTGTTGGTCTGAAGAGAGGGGTGGGTTTAGGGATGAGATAGTTGGATGCTAGAGAAATCTTTCCACTCTTCCTTTGGTTTCTGAGGCTCTGGGAAGGCCACTGAAACAGAGAGCAACCTGCTCAGAGAAGCCGTGGGACTCTGCAAGAGGTAACGTGTTCCTGAGACTCACTTCCAGGCTGCACACACCTCCCTTGGTAGAGCTGAACACTCTTGGCACACAGGCTGCTCTCCATTGGCATGTTTCAGATAACTTGTTTCGTTGATGCACTGAAGTGCTGAATTCAAAGGCAAGCAGAAGAAAGTGGGCTGCCTGAGAAATTTGAGAGCAAAGTTCATGGTAGAGGCTGGCCTTCTGTCCTTTGAAAGGCATAGATAAAGATAACTGACTGTATGGACATGAAAGTATACTGGACCTCATGCTAAAGATTTTGCATCTAAGTCCTTCATTTAGGACAGTCTATGTAAGTGAGCCATAGAATGTATTTCTCAGTTCTTGGGATGTTTACTGCAAAAGGTGTTTTAAAGATGCAGTGTGAGACCATGGGAACACCCTTCACCATGCTATTGGGATTAGCCAAACCAGCAGAGTGTGCAGAAGCCCCCCCCCCCTCCCAGGGAGCTCTGCAGTCCCTGTCTGTCACCAACTGTGGGAGTATTGCTCCCCTGCACTCAGCCAGCTTTCCCAAAGTTTCCAGGCATTTCCACAGGAGAATGTCCCCACATTGCAAATGTTGTGGGCATGTGGAATGCTATAGTAAACAACGCATGAACCTGCCCTCAAAGAGTCCCACATTCCTGTGTGAGGGAGAGCCGTTGACCATGAAGGAGGTGGTAACTAAATTCTGTGGTGAGAGGGTTGAGAGGCTAAGCTGTGACCAAGAACAGAGCAGTCATAGTGGGAAGGCCATCAGAAATGAAGACACTGGCTGTAACATCCAGGCGAAGAGCATTCTGGGCAATGGGCATGGCCAGGGCAAAGGGTACGTATATCAGAAGCAGGCATGTCTGTGTGTTAGAGGAAGAACAGAGAGATCCAGGGACCTGGAGACAAAGGAGGGAAATGAAATCGGGGAGAGGAGAGGGTGGTGATGTAGGTGCTGGTGGGGTGGGGACCTTGGAGATTTCCAAGCAGAGGCCTAGAGACTGACTCACCCTAGAGTGCTGCCTCAAAGCTCTGCCTGCAGCATGGAGGACGGGATGAAGGTGGTCCAGGCCAGCCACGGAGGGGAGATCTAGAGGGATCTCCAGCGCCATGTTTCTTCCTCTCTGTACCATCAGCCAACATTTTAAACACTTCTCAGAAGTGAGGACTTTTCCCTCACAAGATCATCCCCCAAAATCTGGGCTCTTGGCTTCGTTCACTCAAGAGCTAAGCCTTTCAGAACAGAAGGCTGTACCCTTGTGCTCAGTGAACACCCATCCCCACCCGGCTCCTGTGTCACTGTGTGCCAGGTGCTCAGGAGAGAACAGCATTTAAGAGAGGATCTCAAAACCCAAACTGCCTGAGTTCAAATCCCAACATAGACATTTATTGAGTGTGTGACCTTGGACAAGGGGCAAGAACCTTAGTTTAAACTATGGTAATAGTCTAGTCAACACTGGGTTGTACAATATAAGCATGTTCCTGGCTCCATGTTTGCAGTCCATGGGCATTCTCAGATGCAGCCAAAGCCAGCCAGGAGGGTCATCAGAGAGACTCTGAGATGCCTGCTCAAACTGATGGTCTCCTCATGGGAAAGCCCCACTCTCATCAAGCAAATGCTCAGCAGCGCCACCTAGGGCCGAGCCCCCTCTCGTCCACCACAGCCTGGTACCAGGTGTTCTCAGGAGCCTCCAAGGCTAAGGTACACACTCCTGCTCTATAGGAGAAATTTCAGAGGAGTAAAACAACCCTGGCAGTCTGGAATCTCCAGGTCTGTGGGGGATGTAACCTTCCAACTCGCTCGCAGGAGTGGCTGCCCTCCTCCACCCTCTTTCAAGGGCAGCTGTCAACCTAGACCTCTTAGGGGATAAGAAGAACAAACAGGCGAGGGATGACCAGTGTCCCGTGAGATGATGGAAAACACTTTTCACACCAATGCTTGAGGATGGCTAAAAATGTCAACATTGTGTCTCACTGGCATCTGCTCTTCAACTGGAACTTCTCTCTCTCTCTCTCTTTTTTTTTTATTTTAAGAATTCCTTATGTTTCAGGATAATTGCTCCCTCTTAAGTAAAAGAAAATGCCTGGGGAAAAAAATTAAATTAACTTGAAATAGGGACTTGTTGTCATTTGGAGTAGAAAGAAAAAAAACAACAACAAATGTCCTAGATGAATCAAAGCCAATCTAAAATTAAATTGTGATATTCACAGTATAGATAATCAAACATTGCATAAATATTGCATTATTACCAATGAATGAAGATGGAGGAGGTGTCAGGGGTGAGATTCTCTACTACGTCTCATTCTTGCATGAGTTCTAAGTCAAATGTAACTTTCTTTAGCACTCTATACCACAAGGTATTTCCTCTGCCAGTGTCACGTGACACATCCCTGCACATATGCAAACACAAACTCACCTACAAGAACACTGCAAACTCATGCCTACATTATTTGCATGCACATACATATACAACACTATAAAGAAGAGTGCACAATACACATATCTGTGTACACACACCCCTATGTAGCACACAGGCTCAGAAAATACATGGCTAGTAAACACAGAACACCCTAGACCTTGGGACACCACATAGCATGTGGCCATCACATGCCTCCACCAATCAAGCACCACACAAAGCTGCACAATACAACACAAACACTCGTGCGTGCGCACACACACACACACACACACACACACACACACACACACATGCACACACTTCCTTCTTGGTCTTCATACACCCTAGCTATAACACAGTAATAAAAGCTGCTTACTTGGGCAGGGGAAAGGGCTGCATAGCCCACTTTAGGTTATGTTTTGTCTCAACTGAAAGAGTCCCTAGTAATATAGAAACCTACCACAAATATCCTGAGATAATCACAATGGAACTAAATCAATATATTATTCCCAGAACAGTTGTGGTACCTTTTGAATTAAAATTGAGATGGTCCACAGATAAAGGATGGGACAATGTGTTCTTTCTATAAAAAAACAAAACAAAAACAAAAACAAAAAACAAACTTGAACTTGATGTGAAGTGTAGATTTGATGCAATTTGTTTGAAGCACTAGAAAATGGATGAGTTAAACTTGAGACAAGTGTTTTCTGTGAAAGATTTTGCACCTAGACAAGCCATCCCATGTGTAAGACTTAGTCTGGAATTCTCAATATATCCCTGTGTGTTCTGTGGCTTTAAAAATACATAAATGTGGCTTGAAGAAATGGCTCAGCAGTTGAGAGAGCTTTCTGCTGTTCCAGAAGACCTGAGTTCAGTTCCCAAAACCCATGCTGGATCACTCACAGATGCCTGTAACTCCAGCTTCAGGGAATTCAGCACCCTCTTCTGACCTGTGCAGGGACCTGCATTCACACACACACACACACACACACACACACACACACACACACACACACTGCTGTGTCTCAACTCAAAATAACTTCAGAAAGTCCCTGAAATTGAGAAGATTCACCAGGCCCCTCCCTCTCAAGAGTAAACAGTAAAGACTGTTGAGGGTCCTTCTCAGGCAAGCCAACCTGCAAAGTCGTCTCTGAGACAAGATCAGCTGCCTAGAAGAGGTTCGGACCAACTGAGTCACTGAGAAAGGTTATTCTTGAAGCTGTTCATCTGCCTGCAGGCTGTGCAGTGTGTTCCAGGTTCCTAGCTTTTATGAGCTGTCACCTGTCCTGGGGTAGTCTTTGGTGATGTACTGTCTTTGAGTCATTCCTGCTCCTGTAAGTTACCCTCCACCCATGTTCCTGTAACACAAATCAAACTCATGGTTCACCAAGTTGGACTTTGGTGATATCTGTACTTTGGTTTGTCATGGGATCCCTATGTTGCATCTCCCCAGGAAAATGTCTTGTCACAACACACACACACACACACACACACACACACACACACAGACAGAGAGAGAGAGAGAGAGAGAGAGAGAGAGAGAGAGAGAGAGAGATTTAAAATAATTAATTAATAAACTCGGGTTTATTATGTAAAAGCTAGGGTCCAGCTGTCAAATAGCAGAAACTTAGAACACTAAGAACTTAAACAAGACAGAAGATGAAACAGTTCTGTGTCATATATAAATTGGTAGTCCAGATCAAGGATGGTGACTTCACCATCATTACAAACACAGGTTTTCTCCTGTTTCTTCAACACCTTCAGAGTACAGCTCCCGTGTTAGAGTCTACATGACTGCTTCCATTATGGATTCCATGCTGACAGCCAGCAAAAGGGCAAGGGAAAAAGAAGAGCATTCTCTTCCCTTTCAAAGACTTTCTAGAAGGTAAGATGCAGCCTTTGCTTACACTTCACCGGCTTGAATTACATGACCACACCTAGCTGCAAGGGAGGCCTAGAAGAGAGGCCAAGGTAGCCATGAGCCAATCAAACAGTAGAGATCTACATATGCTATAGATAAATAGAGGATGAGAAGTGGACAGTAGCTAGTAGTTTCTGCACAACTATAAAGAAAATGAAAAACAACCACCAGCCGTGGGTTATTGCTGTGTTCCATATGTAGTGTATGTGGGTGTGTGTGTAAATTATAGGACTGAGTCTTTATGATATGTTGTTTTGTTCTCATTTCACATGTGTCTTCTCACGACTACATGCAGATACCTTTTTTAAAGTCACACAGGGAAATATAGTTCAGTTTTACCTAACAAAACATTTCACATAAGTTCCTCAAATCAGATATTCTTGTTTGATGAATCACTCTGTGTGGGGGATGGGGAACCAAAGTCACACATCAAATGACAAGCTAGGAGCTGAGGATTTGCAAGAGGAGAGGATCCCTGGCCACGTGATAGCTGAGGGTGTGTGACACTCCTGAGCTTGCAGGTATGAGGAATTATCTCTGTGCACAGGCTAAGTGTGCTGGGAAGAGTGGGGGGTCACAAATCTACACTAGTTTGTTTCTTACCTCTAGGCCAACCCTTACGTGCTGATTGCTAGGGGCTGGAGCTCATGATATTTGGAGAAATGATTCAATGGATTCTGTTGTTATGATGTTTAGGGCTTTATTGCCCTGGCAACTTAAATGAGGATTTAGACTCCTTCCCAGAAGATCAGGGCATTACAGTTCAGATCAGTATCCGAGCGGTGACTTTTCTTAGCCAGTCAGAATATCAGCTCCTTTTGTTCTTCTTTGATAGATTTGCATCATCTGCTCAGAGCCTGCAAACGTGACACAGAAAAATACCTTACTTTTTCCTTGCTTTGCCTTTAATGTCTCCTAAAGGACTGATTCAAATGAACTCTCAGCTCAGAATCCCCCACTGGGTCCCTGCTTTGTCATGTACCAAACCCAAAGCATTCTCCTGGACTTGGCATGCCCTCCTCAATCTTCTTCATGCTCCCCCTGGCACTCCCTCCCTAGACTGCACATTACACTAAGCTGTTAGCCCCTCGATTTCTGTTTCATAATCAAGATTTTTTTTTTTAGAGAGGTGAGGTTGCACCCAGTGAGATGGCATTTGCCCAGCCATCGAGGATGGGAACAGAGCCAGGAAGAGATCTCATAGTAGAGTACTTGCCAGAAAGGTTACAAGTTCTCAGGTTTGTCTTCAGAACTCTAGGAGGGTGGAGAGGGGGGAGAGACAGCCTTTGAGAACCAAATGAATTCCATTTAGAAGTATTATTTACCCCTTTGGTTTCTTTATACTTTAAGTGGGGATGATAAAATGAGACCATGCATGTCCAGAATCCTACACTGTCTGGTTTATGGTGCAGCAGTCAGAAGACTTGTTTTTCTTCTCCCCACCCCTTCTTCAGTAATTATTTTTTCTCTGCTCAGGCTCTGGATTTACAGAGTTGTGTCCCATACTTGATGACACCTATTTAGTGCTGGTCTGTACCTTGCTCCTGCTCTATGGGTTGCTCAACTGTCAGAGCTTATTGGATGCCCTTGCTATGGAGGTCTTGGGAAGCTTGGTGTCAGCATGTGAGGGGTGTAGCTTTCTGGCTATGGCAAAGTTTGTGCCATCTTTGCACCAGCTGTAGAGTCTGCCAGGCTAGTGATGACTGCATCTGCTCTGGACCTTTGACCTCTTCAGATCTCAGTTCTTCAGGAAATGACTGTGTGTACTTCTTGGAGGCTAGAAGATCCAATTTACATTGTGTTCAAAAATGACACATACACACATGAGCATGGGTATGCATATATATGAAAATAGAAAGGGAGGGCTATGTGGGCAGAGCAAGAGTTCTAAAGTGATATGGGAGGACTGAGAGAAAGTAATGGGGGGCAAGTTATGTGTTTTCTCTCATATGTAGAACCTGTGCTACACACACACACATACACACACACACATACAAGATACTATTTTAGAGGGGGAAGTGACCAGTGGGAAGCGAGGAAGAAAGAATAATGGGGAGTGAGTATGAGCTAAATATGATGATACAATGAAATTGTCATATGAAATCCATTAGTTTGTATGCTAACCTCCACCCACCCCAAACAACAACAAAAGACACCAGTGTTACAAAAATGCAATTTAGGCTGGGGAGGTGGCTCAGTGATAAAGTGTCTGTAATTACAATGCTCCCACTGTGAGACTGGAGGTGGAGACAGGATGATTTCCAGAAGCTTGCAAGCCAGCTAGCCTAGTGTATGCACTGGCAGACAGCAAAAGACCCCAGCTCAAACAGGTAGGAGGTGAGATTCAACATCCAACCCAAGATTGTCCTCTGAATTCCATATGTGTGCTGTGGTACATGCACACCCACACTCACAAACACACACACACACACACACACACACACACACACACACACACACACGATATTTGTTGAAATACAATTCATCTGGATAATCAAACCTTGAAGTGGAAAAAAAAGTAAATAGAAAAAAATTCACTTAATTTTCACATACAAAGAATTTATACCCACAGATTTCTTTAGACCTATAAAAACATCAAAGCCCAAGAAAAGAACAGATAATTTAAGTAAGAGGAAGTACAAATTGTCTTGCAAAAAAAGCCAATGTCATTGGTAATCAAATAAATATAATTTTAGTCTTTAAGAAGGTACCACTTAAGCCCACTGGATTAAAATCGTCTTTTAATATAATAAAGCCCAGAGCTACAGCACCAGAGAAACGGCTACACTCACAGTCTTGTTGGCACTGTAAATTATTACCAGCATTTTGAAAAGCAATTTAGCAGCTCATCTCAAGAGCCAGGAAAACATTTTTGCCCTTTGGCTGACAATGTTCACAGTAAGATAATCATACAAAATAAAAAATAATTATGTGATGAAAATAATCTATGTAGGGTTATTCATGATAACAATATATTAATAGTCTAAATCTCTTATCATTAGAGGAATGGTGAATTACACCTGTAATATTGGTGTTGAGACCAGGCTGTGCCCTGCTCAAAATTGCTCCATATTGTGTAAAACAGTGGCTTTCAAGTTGCATCTTGCACTGCGTGACCCCATTTGAACTACAAATACAGAGGCAAGATGTCTGCATTTCACTTTGCATATAAACACTACGAGATGCCCAGCACTTCAAGACACAGATCCATACCACTTCTAAAACAACAACAACAAAATGCTACTTATATAAACTGTCAAGTGGAGAAGGAACATATAAGCATTTGGGTTCATCGAAACCATGTCAGGAGACCCAGCAGAGCAAGGAAAGATATAACATTATCACCTGTACCCTATAAAGATGAGGACACATAATAATGGGATGGCAGTGGCCTCACTGATGTGTCACCTGATCACTTGGTGTGGACATCAAGGGACTAACAAGCAAAGGATTCTTGACTGCCCCTGGGGCTTTAGCTTAGACCAGTGCACGTTGCTAATGCAGGCTACTAAAATTTCTGTCTGTTCTTCTGTCCACCTGTTTCTCATCTGGATCTGGTCCTACACCTCACCTCCACAGCCCCCATGGTCTTGTACCTCACCTCTGTAATCCCCATGGTCCTGCACCTCACCTCTGCAGCCTCTACAGTCCTGCACCTCACCTCTGAAGCCTGCATTGTCCTACACCTCACCTATGCAGCCTGCATGGTCCTGCACCTCAGCTCTGCAGCCTCCATAGTTCTGAACCTCACCTCTGTAGTCCCCATGGTCCTGCACGTGACCTCTGTAGCCTCCATGGTCCTGAACCTCATCTCTGAAGCCTCCATGGTCCTGAACCTCACCTCTGCAGCCTGCATGGTCCTGCACCCCACCACTGCAGCTTCCAGGGTCCTATACCCCACTTCTGCAGCCTGCATGGTCCTGCACCCCACCGCTGCAGCCTCCAGGGTCCTGCACCTCACCTCTACAGCCTCCATGGTTCTGAACCTCACCTCTGCAGCCTGTATGGTCCTATACACCACTTCTGCAGCCTGCATGGTCCTGCACCCCACCGCTGCAGCCTCCAGGGTCCTGCACCTCACCACTGCAATCTCCACAGTCCTGCACCTTGACTCTGAAACTTGATTCAACTTGAAGTCCTAAGTCTGAGAACTTGTATCTTAGGTCTGCCTCTGTAAGCCTCCAGTGTCTCTCCAACCTGATCTTTGACCTCTTCGCTACCCGTGTGATGACTCAGTTTTCTCCCTCCCTGCAAGAAAGTTCCTTTGAACTCCTTGAACTCTGTCTCCTTAGCCCTTTCATGGACATCTATAACTATATATGTGCACATACATAGATGCACTACCTATGTGATGTGTCATTTGAGAGTTAATATTAGTAGTTCAGATTGGAATAAAAGAACTTGTGTTTGACAATGGTTCACTGTTGAGACTACCTGGCAACTTCAGACAGTGATGTGTAAATTTATTGTTATCCAATAACTCTTGACACTGTAGAAAGATACAAACATGTCTGTCCATGTTTCTGGCAATTAGATGACCGTCACATGATGGCTGAAGACCCTCTGCTCCCCACTTCGCTGTCACCTGGTATTCATATCCCAGCTACACTTAAAAGCCACACTGTGTGGTCCCATCTCCACTTGTGGTTCTTCCTCTACGTCCCTCATCGGTTACACTTGCCAGCTGTCTTCCAGACCCTCTCTCTGCCTTCTACCATCTTCC
Source organism: Onychomys torridus (assembly GCF_903995425.1). Classification (NCBI taxonomy): domain Eukaryota; kingdom Metazoa; phylum Chordata; class Mammalia; order Rodentia; family Cricetidae; genus Onychomys; species Onychomys torridus. The sequence goes on from NC_050461.1 coordinate 10,060,577, forward strand.
TCCCATGCCACACTCTCTCAAGTCAACCACATCCTCTTTGTTTTACCGTAGTCCATCTCGTCTCTCGCTTTTAAGGAAAATCTCACCCTTAAGTTCCTATCTCCAGGAAGCAGCTGACTGGTTGCTCTTTCCCCTTCCAGCCATCCTCTCCATATGCCCACTGCCCCATTGCATGCCTCATTCACGGACCGCCCACTTCAGTATGGCTGCCAATTGTTCCTACTCTTTCAGTGACGTCACCAGTAGCTACCTTATCTTCCTTGACTTTACCTCATCATTTGAATGGGTATTTCTCCCTCTCCCTTTCCTCCTCCCTTCCCCCCTCCCCCATCTCTATTCTGGGTAAGGCTAGGTTCCATGACAACTCTGTCTTACTGGCTGCTTTAAAAGAAAATGTCCCCTGTGGCTCCCTCTTCCTCCACCCATCTGTAGTGACTTTGCTCCACAAGGGACTCTCATGAGTTCTTTTTAATTGGAGTCAGACAGATGGAGTCCAAACTCTGACTTTGTTTCTCCACCATGTGGTAAAGTTGTCTGACTTCTTAAGCCTCTGTTTTCTAGAAAATGAAGGTACTACCTCATGTGGTACACACTCAAGGAATAGCAGAGATGATTCCTAACTTGCTTTTCTAGTCTAGAGTCTGCTGGGCTTTGAGAAACACCTGTGTTCCACTCAAACTCAGCATGCTATGACTATGTTAAGTGTTGCCAGCCCCAACCCAAATCCTTCCTGCACCATAACATTGGGGTCATCCTCAAACTTCCCCTTGAGCTGTGTTTTCCCATGCCCAGAAACGCCTCCCAAAACACCCCTGTGAGACTCCTAAACTTACTTCTCAATGGCCAGACGGTGAAATGCAGAGAAACCCTGGTATCTCAGAGGAAGAAGGACAGACTGCAGGACGGAAGGGACCAGGTTCCAGGGCTGGTTGTGTGCAGGGCTGTCTGCCACACTGAAGGGCCTGTCTTGAATTTCATGTGAGCAAGAACTAACGCCCTGGTAAATTATGTCACTAAGAGTTTAATAGCCACCTTTCATGGCAACTAGAGTTACTCTCTCTAAAACCATCCAAACTGTCCAAAGGATCTGTCACCACCTCAATCCCCACTGACACTTCTCTCCATTAAGGCTTCATGTCCCTCTAAAAAGCATAGACCATTGTGACTCCCTCCTAACTGGCTGACCAGCCTATCACTCTTCCCTTTCTTTAGTCCATTCTTTACATAGTTGTTGGCAGAGCCTTTGTGAATTATTTGAGGAACCTGTCTTAGTTAGGTTTCTATCGCTGTGAAGAGACACCATGACCACAGCAACTCTTACAAAGGAAAACATTTAGCTGAGGGGGCTCACCTACAGTTTCAGAGGTTCAGCCCTTGATCATCATGCCTGGGAGCATGGTGGCATGCAGGCAAACATGGTGCTGGAGCTGAGAGTCCTACATCTTGACTCAGAGGCAATAGGAAGTCGTCTGTCACACTGCAGGAAGCTTGAGCCAAAAGAGACCTCAAAGCCCACCCCCACAGTGACACACTTCCTCCAACAAGGCCACAGCTCCTAATAGTGCCACTGCCTTTGGGGGCCATTTTCTTTCAAACCACCACAGAACCTAAGTCTGATTTTATCAATCATTTCTCCTTAGGAAAATCTGTCACTAGCCCTCACTATTCCCTTTATGGTAAACAACCTTACTTGACACAAAGCCCTACATGAGTGGGCCCTACCTATCTGGCACTTCTCTATTCCTTCCCTTTCACGTTAATTGCCAGACAGTGTTAGTGGCCCACAGCCCCAGAGTGGTCTGCCAGTTTCCCTAGACTTTCACACCTTAAAGATATAGTGTCCCCTGCCTGGAGATCTTCCCTTCCATCCTGTTTAGGAGCTAGCACTCATCCTTCATAATTCTGCATCACATCATAGCAATGGAAAGATTGTCACTGCCCCATCACTTCAAGAGTTTGACAATCTGGCTAGCAATCCTGTTTGGCTAGTGAAATATGAGCATATTTTTTTTCTTTGAAAACTCATCTTCATGGGGACAATGTATTTTAAAAGCAACCCATGAAACAGAAAATGTTCATCTATGAAATGCTACCAGTGATCACACTGAGGCTCGAAAATTCCACCCCTATCATTTGGGTCCAACTCTCTAGAGGTAAGCCCTGAGAAGTTTTGTGTCTTTACAGGTTTGCACACGTAATTGTGTGTTGGCCTGTCTTCCCCATTGAGAGCATCAGTGACTAGTCACAAGTCTATCTAATTGCCCAAGTGGTAGGCAACCCATATCTAGCTTAATTATGCCATGTGTTCTAACAGCAGCCCATCTTTTCTCATGAAGCAGAAGTACTGAAGTAGGGTGGAAATGGGAAGGGAAGCCTCTGTGTGTGTGTGTGTGTGTGTGTGTGTGTGTGTGTGTGTGTGTGTGTTCATATCTCATTCTCAGAACCTGGTGCTCACCTTTCTTCCAAGGGAAAGTTAGAGGAGCCTAGCCTGAAGACTGTGAGAGAGGTCAACATCAGTCCTCGAACACAGGGAGATCCCTATTCTAGCAACTGGCCTAGAAGGCAGAGCCAACCAAGGCAAGTCTGCTCCTTGCATGGCTCTTCAGGTGTCACCTGCACTCAGGACCCAGACAGACAGAAAGAAGCAGACTAACACAGAGGGTACAGGGTCTCCCTCCCCTAATGGGGGAGGGAGGATTACTCTCTGATCTTTCTATTGACAACCCCTGGCCCTTAAGGAGCCCTTGGTAATACCAGCACCAAATCAAATGAACCCAGTCTGGATGCAGGCTTCTGCTGGTGCCTGTGTGCATTGTTACAACTTCTTTTACTTCCCTGAACCTGAGTTGCTCCAGTAGCAAAGATAATGGTCTCTCATTCCATGTGATTATTTCAAAGAATAAAATGAGATAATGAGTATGAACCCACTAGTGACAAAGCACTTTGAATATGTAGATCAAGATGACGGGTAGACCGCCTCTGAGTTTCTTTTCAAATATACCAGTAGATGCAACTTTCTGATCAACAGTCTTGTATCCAATAGTCAGTTACTCAAGATGGAAGAAAAATGTATACATTTTTCTATACAGTTCAGCATTTTACTTCCTAAATGTAAATGATCTTAAAAGCCATTGTTTTTTCAGGGAAAAAGTTATTTGCCAACTTGTTGGAACCCGAACTCTTAGCTGCTCTGTACAGGGTTCTCTACATTGTTGCATTGCTCCTGATGCCAATTTCTTGAGACCGTGAGGTGATACGGAGTAGAAACTGTTCACTTGTCACAAAGAAAGCGCATTCTTGCCATATTTGGATATGTTGAGGGAGTGGGTGTCCTGCATTATGATATGATTTTGATACCTGAGGATGAGAAGTTACTAATAAGAATACATTTTAAATGAAATTCACCTGCCTCGGCGTGAGTCCTCAAGGGAACATACTCCATCCAACGTCCTGACCTGGACTTAGTCCTCTATGATTTCTGCTTTTTTCCAGGAGTGCTCTTTCTCAATAAATGGCCACAAATACCTCATCCAACATTTTCTGTCTTCCTAACCTGTCAGGAGAAGGACCAGTGTGCCACCAGATAGACTCACACTTTCCAGGAAAGGCAGAACTGTTACAGTTTTATAAGATTCTAAAGTTTATCAAATAAAGCTCTGATTTTATTAAACCAGTTATTTGCAAAGGTTTGGGCCCAGAGTAGGCACACGTTGGAAGTGGCCAAGGTTTAGTACTTCCTGATGAGGCCATTGAGTCCCTCTAGGTCAAGAGAGAACCAAGTGTCGACCTTCATCATGGGATGGAAAGGAGGTCCTCTGTAAATGCAGAAAACTAAAGGTGTGCAGAAAGGGCTTGGTTAGTGGGTGGAACACTCACTGAGTGACTTGCAGATGGATTGCTGCCAAAATTCCTTTTTAACGCCTATTCTGAACTGCAGAGTGCTGTCTCAGGGAATTCACTGTACACTACCCGACAGAGGGATTGCACGATTGTTTCCATGAATGTTCTCATCTTTAGCTTTATGGGTTGAAAATAAAATGCCTAGGCATCACTAGATCAAATAAATCCATCTCTGGGCAAGGGATCCAGAAACCAGTGATTTTTTTTTTTAATCTTTCTAGGTCATTTTAATGTAGAGTGAGTGTTGAGAGCCACTGAAACTGCTAAGATGGGAAAGATGCTGATGGGGCTAGAGAGAGGTGGGGTTGGCTGATTAGGCATCATCACCGACAAGGCAAGCTTCCTCATGTCCACGCTGGTGAGTGAGTGAGCGAGCGCTGGAATATGAAGAACCAGAGGCTACAATCAGCTTGTCACTGGACTGGTGATAATGAGCTAACCCTGTGAGAGCGAGTCTGGAATCAAATTTTGCAGACTCCTGAAACATAACCAGGACAAGGCCAGCTGGTACATGAAGAATATACTTAGTTGGGTGTTTAATCAAGCATGAAGAGTTCACAGGAAAAAAAAAAAACAGACTTAAGGCAGTTCAAAGTTAGGAAGAGACATATACCAAATTTGTGGTAGAGACATACAGAGGAAGTTTCAAGGCTTTTTTCTCCTTCTACCTCCCAAGAGATGAGCAGAAACAAGGGAGGGAAAATTGAAAAAAAAAATGTGCCCCATGTGGTCTCAGAACCTACATCTGGGAAAGGTAAAACCACACAACCCATAGGTAGTTTACAAACTTTCCACTGTATTCATATGTGATTCCTCATGAGTCAGCTTACCCCATGTGGTGGTTGGGATAGGATTGGCCCCTATAGATTCCTATATTTGAATACTAAAGGAGTGCCATTAGAATTTGTGGCCTTGCCCGGCTGTGGTGGCGCACACCTTTAATTCCAGCACTCATGAGGCAGAGCCAGGCAGATCTATGTGAGTTTGAGGCCAGCCTGGGGTACATACTGAGTTCCAGGAAAGGCACAAAGCTATACAGAGAAACCCTGTCTCCAAAAACCAAAAGGAAAAAAAATAATAATATATGGCCTTGTTGAAGGAAGTGTGTCACTGGGGGTGGGCTTTGGGGTCTTAAGTGCTCAAGCCAGGCCCAGTGTCTTGCACTCTCCCGCTGCCGGCCGACCCAGATGTCTCAGCTCTTATCAGCACCATGTCTGCTCTGCCTGTGTGCTGCCATGCTTCCTGTCCCGAGGACAGAGGACTAAGCCTCTGAACCTGTAAGCCAGCTCCAATGAAATGTTTTCCTTTATAAGGATCACCATACTCGGGCTGGAGAGATGGCTCAGAGGTTAAGAGCACTGGCTGTTCTTCCTGAGGTCCTGAGTTCAATTCCCAGCAACCACATGGTGGCTCACAACCATCTGTAATGAGATCTGGTGCCTTCTTCTGGCCTGCAGATGTACATGCAGGCAGAACATTGTATACGTAATAAATAAATAAATAAATCTAAAAAAAAAATTTAAAAAAAAATCACCATACTCACGGTGTCTCTTCACAGTAGTAGGACATTGACTGAAACACCGGCCCCAAACCATGTTTATTTTTGGTTATGATAAAACTCTGAATGTCCAGACAAAAGGTAAGCTGGGTTTAGATTGATTCTTGTGTTCTGGCATGTGAAACTGGATCAGATGTGGGCCTCCCCCTCCAGGAATGTCCATCTTTTGACATTACAACACAGTGTTGTCATTTACAGTGTTCATACTTAAAAACCATGTGACTAGGCTACAAAGAAAAAAAAATCACCAAAAAACTCATAGTCTGATTTTGTGTTGGCCTGCATTATTAGCTATCTGGGGACATGCCTGAAGTCCTCGGCCTGCACCTGCTGTGATCACTTGCAAATGTGCAGGGGTTTGACAGTTCATCGGAGAGCTCTGCCATGATGGTCTTGCTCTGCAACCCAAAATGACTCTTTTCAGGAACTCAGAATGTCAGGTGAGTTTTAGGTTTGTGACAGTGGTGGTGTGTGTTAAGTTTTGAAGGCCTCAAATGGAGAATAAAGTCATTCATAGCCCAACATTAGCTATAGCCATAAAGAATTGAACTTGCTTTGTTTCTTTTCTCTTTCTTTCTTTTCTTTTCTTTCTTTCTTTTTTTCTTTCTTTCCTTCTTTCTTTTCTTTTCTTTTTTTTTTTTTTTTTTTTTGAGACAGGGTTTCTCTATGTAGCTTTGGAGCCTGTCCTGGATCTCGCGCTGTAGACCAGGCTGGCCTTGAACTCACAGAGATCCACCTGCTCCTGCCTCCCGAGTGCTGGGATCAAAGGAGTGTGCCACCACTGCCCAGAAAAACTGAACTTTCTTAGCCATGCACCCTCTCCCAGGTGAGTTCATGCATACTGAGGCAGGATCAGGGGTGGTCTGGGAGGTCCTGCTTAAAATGATCAATATATGTACACCCATCCTTCCAGACTATGGGCAAGCTGAGGTCTTCCTCCCTCCTTCCCTCCCTCCCTCCCTCCTTCCCTTCCTCTCTCTCTCCCTCCCCCTTTTTTCCTTCCTTCCTTCCTTCCTTCCATCCTTCCTTCCTTCCTGCCTGCCTTCCTTTCTTCCTTCCTTCCTGCCTTCCTTCCTTCCTCTCTCTCCCCATCCCTGGAGCTATATGTAAAAATGAAGGCAAGCACCGGCTGGCAAGAAGGCGAGAAGCACCTGTAATGTGTGTTGCTTTATTTCACTGCCCAAACCACGAGCCTGTAAAGGCCACAGCTATGGCCTCAGTCCAATGCCATAATAGCAGCGTGTAATTGTTTCTTTCAGAGCCTCACACAAAGCCAGCTACTTTAGCTTTTGGTCCAAGCACAGCTATTGGAGATTCTGTCTGACTGCAAAAGAAAAAAAGACAAATACTTGCATTTTACTGACAAAACAAAACACCTTTAAGCCAAAAGGGTGATTTATCTGGGCTGAAAATAAAACCGCTGCCTTCTGAAGTCTGGTGCAGCTGAGTTATCACTATTTTGGTCCTGTAATTTGTTTTATAAGGTACTAATTAACAGGGCAAAATCTGTTGCCAGGAAAGTAAATCACATTTTGCTGTTTTCTTCTTTTCTAACAAGACACAGACCTTGTCTTCAGTTAAATAACAGTTGTAAGGGCAGCAGCAAGAAGGGCGGAGATGGTGAGAAACCTGCGGAGCAGGACACAGCAGATCATGGGAGAGAGGATTGCTCAGGTTAACCCCTCTGGAGAAGAAGCCAGCTTGCCCCAGCTGTCCTTCTTATTAACTTTTCCCTGGTCCCAGTTCCTTGTTTCTTCCCTGGCTCTACTCAAGGGCCGTAAACGCTGTAAACACTCTTAAAAGAGAACTCCTTTCCCTGAGTTTTTTCTCACTCTCCCTCCAGATGCCCCTGTCCCAACCTCCCCTTCTCCGTGGCTGCTTCCCCTACCCTCAGCGATCCTTGGCCCTGGCCTTTGCTATGCACCTCATTGTCGCTCACCCCTCACCTTCCTTTTCCAGATCACCCTCTGGGCCTGGCCTCCGGTCTTGGCTCCTTTCTCCCTCTCCTCTCACCCCCATCCCATTCCTGGAGGTTTCTGGACTGGTAGAGGCCCTGGCTTCTCCTCCCTTCTGGAGCTCTCTGGGATGTGTCTGAGGGGTGGGAGGACGCCAAGAAGGATTGGCCCGGCGGGTGTGGCGAGTAATCCGCGGGAACCAGAACCCAGAGCCTGACGTCACCGAGCCCCGCCTGTCAATCTCGGGCGGGCGCGCTGCTCGCAGCCTCCTTCTCTGCCACTGCCTCTCACTCGCAGTGACGGTGGCTCCACGACAGGCGACCAGCGCTTTCCTCCTGGACTCCGGGGCCGCCTCCTGCAGGCAGCTGCTCGGTCCATGCAGAGAGCACAGCCAGGCGCACAGCCACGGAGCGCATGACCAGAGATTCCCCGGAGCCCTGACTCCCCAGGTGAGTGGCGGGCTCCCAGGGGTGCTTCGAGCGTGTGGGGAAGGCAAGGGGGTAAGAGGCAGTCCGGAGTGAGTCTGTCCCGGAGTCAGAGAATCGGAGCGAGGCTTAACCACAGCATCTAGCACACTCCCCCTTAGTCCTTTTGGTTCCCAGTTCCTGACCTGAGGTCTCTGGCTCCGCGCTCTGCTGGCTGAGACCTCAAACTTCGCTTTCAGCACCGCGGACAGCGGCTCTGTCCCGCTAAGACCATCTACAAGGGGACTTATTTCGGTGCTTGTGCAAATTCACGTATATTTATCGGATTGTCCATGCGAGACCACAGTGGAATACATGTGTGTATCTGCTAAAGCTCAAAAGCTCCGTGTATTCCATCCATCCATGCATTCACTCAACAAGTGCCTACTTACTTATTTGGGGTTCGCACTTTATCCCCATTTCCCCACTATGCTCCATGCTCCTGAGGTGGGATGTGCAATTTGAGTGAGGCATTTTGAGCAGGGCATCTGCGGGAGAAAGTTCCTCGGCAGCCCGGGGAGTGCACCTGACAATCTGCGGTCCCTTTTTATGCAGGGAGCAACATCTGGCGGCATGAACGCAAGCGCCGCCTCGCTCAACGACTCCCAGGTGGTGGCAGTGGCGGCGGAGGGAGCGGCAGCTGCGGCCACAGCAGCAGGGGCGCCGGACACCAGCGAATGGGGACCCCCGGCAGCATCGGCAGCGCTGGGAGGCGGCGGTGGACCTAACGGGTCACTGGAGCTGTCTTCACAGCTGCCAGCAGGGCCGTCAGGACTACTGCTTTCGGCAGTGAATCCCTGGGATGTGCTGCTGTGTGTATCGGGGACCGTGATCGCAGGCGAAAATGCGCTGGTGGTGGCGCTCATCGCGTCCACTCCCGCGCTGCGCACGCCCATGTTTGTGCTCGTGGGCAGTCTGGCCACTGCCGACCTGCTGGCGGGCTGTGGCCTCATCCTACACTTCGTGTTCCAATATGTGGTGCCCTCGGAGACTGTGAGCCTGCTCATGGTGGGCTTCCTAGTGGCCTCCTTCGCCGCTTCAGTCAGCAGCCTGCTTGCCATCACAGTGGACCGTTACCTGTCCCTTTACAACGCACTCACCTATTACTCGCGTCGGACCCTGTTGGGCGTGCATCTCCTGCTGGCAGCCACCTGGACAGTGTCCCTCGCACTGGGGTTGCTGCCCGTGCTAGGCTGGAACTGCTTGGCCGACCGCTCATCCTGCAGCGTGGTGCGCCCCCTGACCCGCAGCCACGTGGCGCTGCTCTCCACTTCCTTCTTTGTGGTCTTTGGCATCATGCTGCACCTGTACGTGCGCATCTGCCAGGTGGTCTGGCGCCACGCCCACCAGATCGCCTTGCAGCAGCATTGCCTAGCGCCGCCCCACCTAGCAGCCACTAGAAAGGGAGTGGGAACTCTGGCTGTGGTGCTAGGCACGTTCGGGGCCAGCTGGCTGCCCTTTGCCATCTATTGTGTGGTGGGTAGCCAAGAGGACCCGGCCATCTACACCTATGCCACCCTGCTGCCCGCCACCTATAACTCTATGATCAATCCCATCATCTATGCCTTCCGCAACCAGGAGATCCAGCGTGCCTTGTGGCTCCTGTTCTGTGGCTGTTTCCAATCCAAAGTGCCATTCCGCTCCAGGTCCCCCAGTGAGGTCTGAAGGGCTTCTCTGTGTCCCCTCACCAACACCACAAACCCAACATGCCAGCCTTTGGTGAGCTTCTAGGTACCTGCTGATGAACTCCTGAGATCTCAGTGGTGTGAATCTGACTCTACAGGACACAAGGGACTGGGCGTGAACACAACAAACTCACTCGGACAAAGAGGCTTGTTGGCACTTTACATATACAGTGTATACACATGTACATATATATACAAGTATTTGTGTCTTCTGGAGGTGGTCAGGACCTGGAGCTTCCTGTTCTGTGAAAAACCAACAAACAAGATGTGGTTGTATACTCAATTGTACATCACATTTGTCAAGTGAAGACATTCCAATACTGCTTAATAATAGCACTTTATTTTTAGCTGCTGAAATGCCAAAACAGTGTTGCCATTTCCATGAGCAGGAGAATGGGAGTCAAAGATGTATTTTTGTTGTATGTGATAGAATATTTTGCTGCACATGCATTGATAAACTACAACATATTTTGTACACAAATAAACACATTATACGAAATATAATCTGGGGTATGTGATGGATTGTGGGATTATTTGAAAGCTGAATTATGAGTGTGTTCATTTTAAAAGTCTATAACATAGCATCTCCTTCCAGGAAAAAAAAAAACTCACCCAAGAAAGCATATATATTTGCATATGTGTCCTTACATTTCCCCTGAAATATCAAATCCAGATCAAGGGGTGGGGAATGGTCATGGAGGAAGTAACATTTATATACAGTACCTACAGAACATGGGAGAAAAGTCTGTATGCTCCTAGTACAAGTTAATGTGCTCCCTTGGTGATGGAATTAGAAAGACATGTTTCAGAGGACAAAGCAACTCAAGCCACATAGGTGCAGCTGAAGCCACAACTTCCCGGCATAGCTTTACAAATATGGCTTATTCTGATGGTTGTTGATCAGGTCTGGTAGCAAGGTGTAGAGCCCAACAAAACGAATCAAATTCTTTTAAGGCAGGATTTCCAGACCCTCATAAGTTAACTGAAGTGTGCCTGGTGTCTTTTCTCCACGCATTCCTCTTCCAAACAGGCATTAAGACCCTTAACAACTAAACATTCCTCTCTATCCATGGGTCAAGAATCAAGGCTAAATGGGGTGGGGTATACCGTGAGTCCACAGGAAGAACTATGCACACAAACACATACATTACTATTGGGAGCTTAGGAAAATACACACATGCACATTTGTTCATGGACTTCATATTTATTTATTGGGTACTTATTATATGTTAAGTACAATTCTGGGCCTGGGAATGTGAAAATGAAATGAACTGGCAAAAAAAATCCCTCTGTTCTCATGGTATTATATTCTAGTGGGGAGGCTGACCTAAAAGTAAACAAATATCTAATTTTATGTTGGGATAAATGCCAAGGAAGAAAGTAAAAGTGGTAGCAACCAGCAGAGCATTCTCCAGCAGTTGAGGCAACTGAGGGAGTCCCTGAGAGAGCTCACATTTAGGAGGTAACCTCAGTGAGATGGGTGTGAGGCATGTTAGGATGCAAGGGGACAGCCTCCTGGGCAGAGGGAGCAGCCAGCACAGAGGCCACAGGGTGGGAACTCACCTGTCAAGTTCAAGGAGCACCGAGGTCAGCAGAGTTGTCTGAACTGAGCAACGGGGAGAGAGGCACCAAACCAGGGCAGTGAGGGCGGGTCTTCTCCAGCTCTAGAAATCCAGGTCACCTCGGGGAGGACCTGGAGGATTTCTACCAAGCTGTGGTATGGCAGTGAGGCAATGCCATTTAGGTTTTTAAAAAATTACGCAGAGTGAGATTGGGGGGCAGAAAAATAGAGAGAGAAGAGGGGATTGGGAGAGGGTAACATGAATCAAGGATTGTGAGAAGGCTGTGAACAAACCTGAAACCTGGCAAAGAAATTAAAAATAAAATTACTTAAAACTCCCTTGGGCTGTTCCATTGAAAATTAAGTTGGGAGGGGCTTTTCCTGCTCTCACCACCAAGGGAACAGTTCTTCTTCATGTCAAAAGATTCCGTAGGAACAACCAGCATAGCAAAGAATAAACAGTTATCACCAGCAGACCATCAAAACAAAAAGATTAAAAAGGTACTCATAGTTGGGTGTGGGTGCACACACCTTTAATCCCAGCACCAGAGACTCAGAGGCAGGCAGATCTCTGAGTTTGAGGCCAGCTTGGTCTACAGATCAAGTTCCAGAACAGCCAGGGCTACATAGGGAAACCATCCCAAATGAAAAAGAAAAGAAAGAAAATTGTCTCTAAGAGAGCTAGACAGGCAGCAGCAAATGGAAGGCCATGGCTGCACTCCCCCTGAGAAGCGGCTACAGGCACAGAAGCAGTGCTAAAGATGGTGAGTAGTGGTTAGGTCCTGGAAACAAGGTGGAGTACAGATGAGGCATGAAAGAAAAGAACGAAACTTCAGACAACTAGAATTTTACCTCAAGCCATAGAGTGAATGGGGTGCCTTCGATATAAGGGAGGCAGGCGATAAAGGGGAGAGGAGCACTGAAACGTATGACATCAGATTTTCTGTCACGTTGACTACCTGCTGGGTTACCCAGATAACTGGTCAAACATTCTGAGTGTTTTGGTGGAGGTGATTTGGAGTGAGATTAGCATCTACATGGGTAAACATTGAATAAAGCTGACAAACCTCCATGTGGGGTGCCTCAATTACCTATCTTCTGACTTCACTGACAACACTGGATCTCTCTGGCTATCCCACAGATGGCCTTGAGACTGTAATCATGTCAGGTTTCTTGGGTCCCCAGTTTAATGGCCTGCTCTGCAGATTTTTGGATGTTTCCCATGATAACATAGGTCACTTCCCTAAAATAAATTCCTCATACACCATATCCCTCTATTTCTCTCCTATTTCATATTTAATGAGCCAGCAAAGTATATTGCCTGCACCACTACATGCATGCACACATCTTGTTGGGTCTTTGGTCTATTTTTCTGGAAAACCCTAATACAGGAAGGGTGGGGGGGTCAAAAATTAATTCTGAACTCCCAGATGGAGAGCACATGTGGACAGTTTGTCTAGTTCACAAACCTCTGATAGCATTTACTATAAAATCAGCCATTGCTTCTAAACACTTGACAAATATCTAATTTAATCTCCCAGATTGATGAGCTCCCAGCAAGAAACAAATGGCATGCTCTAACCAGGTAATTAAGTCAAATTTAATAGAGGGACTCTTTCTAAAAGTGACTATAATTAATGAAATCCAACAAGGTACCAAAGCTCCCCATCCACAGCTCACTAACAGAGCTGCCAAAAGGGAACTAAGAGAAAGCAGATTCTAGAACCAAGAGAGATTGTTGTAGAATATCGGCCTCGGGCATGTGACCCAGTTGAGGGAGGCAGCCCCTGACAACCTAGAGTCTGAAATAGAGTGAGCTGAGAGAGTTAATTACTGGATCAGCACACCTCAGCTCCATGCTACCTCCTGGTGATGACGTTTATTAATTAAGCTGCCAGAAGCCAGAGAGCAAGACAACCAGCTCTGATGTGGAGCACAAAGTCCATTTTCCTGGAGCGGCTGAGCCGGAGTGAAAAGCCTACCTGCCTGTGAGAGCAGAACAGTTAGCATAAACACTGTGAGATAGGTGCTAGCACTGTGCTCACTTTCCAGATGAGGAAATGGGGGCAGAGAGAGGTTACTATACATGTCAGTAGTTCTGGAGTGGGGTCTAAGCTGACAGATGAACTTGGGTCTTACTAACACATGGATAGTATTTAAAGTCATGGGTCTGGATAGGGTCTGGACAGGGTCACTTTGGGAGCATTAGTTGTCATGTGAGTTTTCCAGCAGAAATGAGAACAAATGTCTACTCACTACTCACTAGACTCCAGAAAGGATTCTGCCAAAGTCTAATTTAGAGAAACAATGCATTTATTGGGTTACTCACAGGAGTGTGGGTGAGGGTTACTTACAGGAGCGTGGGCAATTCAAAGGCAGCCTTCTCATTGAAAAACCCACCAGCATAGGTACCAGCTCTCAAAAGCTGCATTCCTGGAGCCCATGCTGAACCTGTAGGCAGATCAACATACCAGGAAAGTCTTTTTGCTCTAGTAGTCTTTTCTACTCCTATAACCGGGAGTTAGAGGGATCTTAGGAATCTTAACGATTTCAGGAACTTCCTGAGACTTGGGAGTTGTTTGTTGGCTGAGTCTTAAGGACCCACCCTCCAAGAAGGAAAATTTCTAAATGAGAAAATCTCTATATAACACTGTGACAGAGAAGAGGGTCCAGGACTGAGCTCTAGGGGACTGAAGTGTTTACACATCAAAAGACAGGATCAAGCAAAGGAAGAGAGAGTGGTAAGAGGGTGAGAAAAGCGGAGTTCCCCAGGGAAAGGAGGAAACCAAGCCCCAGGACTTAAGAAATAACTTGAGATTTTTGTCATGTCAGCGCTGCTATTGAACTCCACAAAGGAAGTCTTGGAAGAGGGAGAAGAGAAAGAAGCTCAGTTGCAGAAGGTGCAGGAGAAAATTCACTAGCAACCCAGCCCCAAACAGCTCCCAGCTGCACTCTGCTGACCTTTTCAACGCTGTAACACTCTGTGCTTTCTGCATGTAGACACTTACAGTGCCCATAAATTTAGATGTGGAAAGATTAGTGTTATTGTTCACCCATCAAATTAAACTTTTTGAGTGGTGGTGGTGGCGGCGGCGGCGGTAGCGGCGGCGGCGGCGGCAGCGTACACCTTTAATCCCAGCCCTCCGGAGGCGGAGCCAGGCGGATCTCTGTGAGTTCGAGGCCAGCTGGGGCTACCAAGTGAGTTCCAGGAAAGGTGCAAAGCTACACAGAGAAACCCTGTCTCGAAAAACAAAAACAAAAACAAAATTAAACTTTTCTAAGGAACTGGCTTCATGGACTCTTTAGCCCCATCACACATTGTTTGGAGTCCCTCTACCTATTGACTCTGGAATGTGTTGGAGTGCATTCAACCACAGAGCTGGTTATCAGCATCCCCTAAATGTGAGGGGATAAAGTAACCCAACTCCAGAGACAGGACACAGGGGTTAACAGTATGATACAGTTTATAACCACAAATAAAAACTTCTTGTCATAAACATATTAAAACACAGACTTTTCTACAGTCCGTGGATCTGACTGCAGTCTGCTTATGTGTTAGTTAATATTTAATATCCATTCCTGGCCTGATCACAGTTTGGAGGAACTAAGAATAGGAAAATGCTAAGCAATCAGTTTGTTAATGACCCTGCCTTATAGAGTGGGCCAGTCTGTGTAATGTCAACAGGTTTGACATTAGCCAACCTATGATGTAACAGTATAAAGCTGTGGGCAGATCTCAAAACATTTCCACACAGAAATGTCACATATTCATTTGACCTATCAAAAACTAATTAAGAATCTCCTATTATAAGACCCTATCTAGTCAGAGAAGCATAGGGTCTCTGAGAAACCCATCTACTTTATTATTTAATGAGTGTCCTACCTTCAACAGATTTTAAATTGGGCTACTGACTTTCGCCCCCAGAAGCCCATCCTCTCTCTTATTTACAGTATTAATGGCAATGTCATCTCTGTAGTTGCCTTCAGAGAAGCCTTGGAAATCACACACCATTCTATTTCTTTCATGCTTTATGTCCAATGTGCTATTATCTTTAACTACAAATATACAGGGAATCGAGCCACAGACACTTCTGGACTGCTACTGTCTCCTCTTGTCTGGATTATGTCAGTACCTTGCTATCAGGGCTCCCACTGCAGCCCATGTATCTGGCAGTCTCTGTCAACCAGCAGTGGCTTCCTTGACTGCTCTTTAGAGAGGACCCTGTGTCTTCAGGGCCATAGTCTGTCTCTAAGGAATAAACTTGGGGAGGAGGTCCATGGCCCCGGAAGTGGGGATTTTCTTGTCGTAGCCTAGAAGTGATGACGTAGATTCCTCCCTAAAAGAAGGCACACAGGCTTGGAGGCAAGCAGGAACCTCTAAAGCTTGAAGCCCAGCACCGGGTTCTACTTGGGATAGCATATTCATTTCCTATTGCTGATGTAGCAAATCATATCAAAGTTGGTAATGTGCATAAAACAGCACACATTTTATAGAGATCGAAACTAGAAGCTGGAACTCAACTTCCCAGGATCAGAAACCAGGGTGGCAGCAAGCTTTGCTCCCACCAGTAGCTCTGCAGGAAGAATGCTCCCTAGCTTTTTCCAATGTTTGGCTCATGGCTCCTCCCTTACAGTGGCCACACAGCCTCCCTCCTTCTGCAGTTAAACCTCCTGTGTGTTCGTCTTATGAAGACACTTGTGATTACAGAAGTCCTGGCTAGGAAATTGCCAACAGTGTTTCCATCCAAGGGTCGCTTCTGCAAAGCCTTTGCCCGCTAAGTAACAGACAGAACCTTCGAGAGCAGTGCCAAGAAGGTTACAGTCTGAGACACAGAAACATGGAAGTCAGAGGAAGAATGAGAGCAACCAAAGAGGTTGAAGGATCACGTGCTGAAAGGCGGCGGTCAGACTGCTGAGAAAGCAAGTGAGCTGAGGGTGTGGGGGGTGTTAAGTTAAAAACATGGCGTCCCAGGCGAACTGAGTGAGAGCAGCTTCAAGGGACAGCAAGACAGAGTGCGAGACAGGGTGCGGCAAGGACAGACATGCCAAGTTCTTCCACTGAATTTAGTTCTCCATCTCTCTGTCTCTCTGTCTGTCTGTGTCTCCCTCCCCCCACCCCCCCCACCCCCTGAAAGCCAAGACTTGAATACATGGTTCTACGGAGGATTCAGCACTATGTAATCAAAAAAGACACGGCAGCAGGAGGGATGCTTGATAGACAAGGCCTGATGAGGAAGGATGGGCTCCGGCTCCGAGACAGAGTGCAGGGAGTCGGTGGGGACACAGCTCCTCTGTTCTGCTGGGAGGCAAGGCGGGAATAATTGGTACTGGGAGCTCTAAGTTTATAGGTGGTGGGAGGAAGTTCACAGAGTTCCTACCTGACAATCTCCATTTATCTGAAGGAGGAGTGCTAGTTAAGAGATGATTACAAAAGGTCTCAAGAACCTGAGCTGATGAGTTTGGGAACAAAGCGGGGTACTCGGGTGATGCTGTCATCACTTGATCCAAGTTTAAGATCATAGCAGGTGTTGTGAGGATGGAGAGCAAGTACCATTCTCAGACACCGTTGATGGGGATGCAGAATGAGACCAACACTTTGGGAAATGATCGGGTGGTTTGTTAAGAGATGAAATAGTCTCACACCACACCATCAAATTGTTCTGCTAATCTTTGTTGTAGAGAAATGAAGGAGTGTGTCTATATAAAGACATGCATGTGAATGTTCACAACAGCTGGGTTTGTAAGAGTAAAAAATTGGAAATTACTCAAATATGCATCAACAAGTGAGTAATAAATTGTGGTCCATCTATCTGACTGGATATTACTCGGAAGTGGAAAGGAATGAATTAGTGATCTATGCAGTGTGTGAGATACTTATACTTATCCAAATACTTAGACTGAGTGAAAGAAGCCAGACAGGAAGAGAGTAAAAAGGGTATAACTCTTCACACGCAGAATTCTTGACAATGTATGCAATAGAAATCATGTTATGGTTGGGACGGGGGGTGGGGGTGCAGCCATACAAAAATGTAGAAGAGACTGAAAGGGGCTCAGGGGGATTCGGGGATGAGACATATTGTCATTATCTTAATTATGGCTGTTTCACTGGTGCAGATTGTGCCTTTGATGGTGGCACATGACGGCACATGGCTGTAATCCCTATAATGCCTGTATTTATGGTGCTGGAATACTAGGATTGCAAGTTCAAGGTCATCCTTGGATACAAAGCAGGTTCAAGGGCACTGTTAAATGCACAGTGAATCTGTCATTCACAAATCAGGGGCTTAGGCTGAAACTCAGTTGGCAAAGCATTTACTTAATACATGTAATGCCCTGGCTCCGATCTGTAGCATTGCATAAAAATATAAACAAAGCCATTCATTTCTGCATCAATTGCAGCTCAGTAAATTCATGCTAAAGTACTAAAAGTCAACAAAAGAACCATAGTACAATAGTATATGCATGAAAAGAATACAAGTCGATATGATAAAGTTTATTAGTCACATGTGGTCCAGTCTTCTCAAATATATCCACCTGCTGGCCACTAAAGAGTCAAGTGAATTGGAAGATGAAGAATGAGCTTAAGTTGCTCTAAGTGCCTTGCAGGGTGTAAGGGTCTTTTAAAGAGCATATGAATTAATAAGCATAATTTAAGTTGCAATAAGAAACAGCCCACAACTCTAGTGCCTCATGCATTGAGGATTTCTAGTTTCTACAGTATTTTTTGGAATGTCTGGACACCTTTGATTACTGCACAGCAACATAACTGTTCACTTTCTGGGTCCGCCCTCACCTTAAGGCCTTCTCTACAAACCATCAGGGTAAGAAAGGAGCTCTTGAGTGTAGTTAGAGTTGTCCTGCCTGGCCCACAGTCAGGACAAATCTCTCTCACCCGCCTGGCCCATAGACGCTCAGAACCAACCAAGTAAACACAGAGAAACTTACATTGTTTAGAAACTGTATGGCTGTGGCAGGCTTCTTGTTATCTACTTCTTCTATCTTAAATTAACCCATTTCTATTAATCTATACTTTGCCACGTGGGTTGTGGCTTACCAGTGTCTTTACATGTTGCTTGTCATGGCAGCGGCTGGTAGTGTCTCTGCCTTCCACCTCCCATAATTCTCTTCTTCCTTGTCCCGCCTACCCTATCCTTCCTGCCTGGCTATTGGCCAATCAGCACTTTATTTATTTTACCCAATCAGAGCAACACATTTGACATATAGAACATCCTACAGCACTTGAGGGTGTCGTGCCAGTGACAAAACGCTTCTGCCATAAATTGTACTTCCATTCTCAACCAGCATGTAGAACTAGTCACACACACACACACACACACACACACACACACACACACCCGACTACTAGGGTAATAGTTAGGGTCTCATAAAGAAAGGAATTAGAAGTGGAGAGTCTGATGTTTGCCCACACCATTGCCTTCCCTAAATGAACATTAAGGTTCAGACAAAGATGAAAGTCCGGAGACCCAAAGTTTCAAATATTATTTAAGACTAAACAGGCTCTTGTAATACTTTAATGAAACTTATGTGATGTGTCTGTTTAGTCAGTTAAACAGTGTAAAAATGTAGGAAGAATTCAAAAGAGGAGTCTGGTTTTCTAACTTTCGTCAACCATTGTCCCTCAGTATGGAGTGGCTGGGGGATTGGGAAGTTCGGCAGAAACGCCTGCCCACAAGCAGTCCTCAGCCAGTGTGTGGCTAGGGATGTGTGGCTGTACTGAGTGAGGAGGGCTCTGATAACCAATACTGATCAGAAGCTCTGGCAGCATGTGAGTTCTATCATGAAGTACATCAAATCCCTTAGAGATTTAAGTCGCCATTAAAGACTGTTGAGAGAGAAGGGAGTTTGCCATGGCAGTGACCCGTGGCTTCAGCTTATAACTAGTGTAGAGCACACTTGGAGGCCGAGTGAAGCCATTTGAATGGTATGTGTATGCGTGAGGGTATAGGGTGTGTGTGTGTTGTGAGTATGTGGGTATGTGTGTGCTGTGTGGGTGTGTTTTGTGTATGTGCTGTGAGTGTGTGGGGTGTGTGTGCTGTGTGTGTGTTTTGTGTGTGTGCAGTGTTAGTGTGTGGGGTATATGTGTGGTGTGTGTGTGAGTGTGTCTGTGGTTTGTGTATGTGGGTGTGTGTGGTGTGGGTGTGAATGAGTGTGAGTGTATGTATGTGTGTGGTGTAGGTATGGGTGTGAATGAGTGTGTGTATATGTGTGTGTAGTGTGTGGGGTGGGGGTAAAAGAGTATGTGTATGTGTGGTGTGGGTGTGGTGTGAATGAGTGTGTATGTATGTATATGTGGTGTCTGGAGGTATGGGGGTGAATGAGTGTGTGTGTGTTGTGAGTATGTGTGTGGTATGGGTGTGGGTATGGGTGTGAATGAGTGTGTGTGAGTATGTGGGAGGTGTGGGGGTGTGGGGTGAATGAGTGTGTGTGTGAGTGTGTGTATGTGTGTGTGTGTGTGTGAGTGTGTGTTTGTGTGTATGTGTGTGTGTTTGTATGTGTGAGTGTGTGTGTTTGTGTGTATGTGTGTGTGAGTGTGTGTGTAAGATCAGAGGACAACCTCAGTTGTCATCTCCTAGGCTCTGTCTACTGTATTTTAAGACAAGTTTTTCACTGACTTGGAAGTTGACAAGGCCAGCATGGTGCTCCCACACCCAGCTGTTTTAGATATTTTTAAATGTGTTCGCCTTTCTTCATGCTGGGACCCTTTAATCCAGCTCCTCATGTGGTGGTGACCCCCAAACCGTACAATTATTTTCATTGCTGCTTTAGAACTGTCATTTTGCTGCTGTTATGAATCATAATGTTATTTTGAGAGATAAGAGGTTTGCCAAAGGAGTCATGACCACTGTTCTAGGATTTGAACTCAGTCCTCATGCTTGCAAGGTAAGTCACCTCCTCAGTCCTCGAATTGTTCTTTTTCTAAAGCCACGAAAATGTAAAGAACTCCAGTCCAGAACTCAACACTCTTCAGCCAGGTCAGCCAGTGCTAAGGCTGCTGTGAGAACTGAGTGGCCCGCAGAGCCGGAACGGGGCTCGGCCCAAGGCAGCGCCGAATCTGCCTTTGCTGCTCCTGTGATACAGTTGATTGCAAGCAGACGGTACAATGGCAGCATTTCTGAGTCTGGGTGTTATAGCCTGAAGTCCGTTCTGATCTTCAGGTGCCCTCATTGTACTCCAGGTATTCCTCATGGGTTACCTCTTTTCAGTAGCTTGCAAATCTCAAAATTTGCCATCTTAATGCTTTAGTTGCTGCTTTGAAAATAATTTTATAATAATCTTTAAAAATTATTACATTTTTTCATTTATCATATGGGGGGTGCCATGGTGCATACGTGGAGGTCAGAGACCAGATTTTGAAAATCAGTTTTCTCCTTCTACCATGGACGTCTGGGGTTTAAACCCAAGTCATTATACTTAGCAGCAGGTGTCTTTACGTGCAGAGTCATTTTGCTGGTCCCACACCATGACAGTTTTTAATACTGAGCTAAGCTGTACCTTTGAAACAGTAATTCAAATCAATATTGCATCCATTTTCCCAACAAATTGAAACTAGGGTATACATATTGCTGTAAATCACTTGTCATTAAATTTTCCAATAAAATATTTACACCTAGGGATAACATTCACATCTCTGCTCCCCCTAAACCAGATCCTTTGTATAGTAAACTAAACAAAACCAGCCAGCAAACACACACACATTTCCATCTCTGTTTTTTTTTTTTTATTATCATGAACACATAGACAGACAGACAGGCAGACACACACACACACACACACACACACACACACACACACACACACACCACAGAGGTCATGTACCTGGGAGTCCCTGCTACTTATCAAATCCCACTCCCTAGGATATCCTACACACCTAGTTGTTCGTATTCAAGGGTGCTCTGAAAAAAAAAAAAAGATTACTCCCAAAAGAAATGCGGTTATGAGAACGAAATCATTTAGGACAAACTCCATAGGTGCACAGAGCCAGTCTAACGTTCTCAGCGTGGGCTCTGGCTATGTGAGCATGTTTGAATGCCAGCTTCAAGATGAAAGGAATGGGCAAGAAGGAGCCATGACCAGTAACAGAATGCTGTGTGTTCAGTACCTCATCGGCCCCTTGCTGGAGGGTTGGGGGGGGTCTATACATTACAGACTGCATGTGAGGTGACAGCCATCCCTCTCTTACCCCACCACTGTGTACTACGTTATGTCACAGTGTATCCAAAGCCAACAATGACTACAGCCCCTTAAGTATTACTGTAATATTGGCGGATGCTCTGTGTTAAAAGGATAATTGCTCCCTTAAATTTTTAAATTACCATTATTAATAGAACGCACCGTAACAGCATGAGACAGTATTCTTTCTTTCTCTTACTGGAAGGGTGTTAAATGCCCGTTTTGTAAACACTGCACACACAAAGGTAATTATGAAAACGGTACAGAATCAACAACAGTGAAAGGCTCATTTGTTTCAGTCCATCTCAACAGGTCTCATTTTTCACTGCTGTGGACGCACATCCACTTTATTACTGAAACAGCTGACAGCTGATAACGTTATCTTTTGTTGCTCAGGCATTTAATCCCTGTGTGACAGATGTCACTGGACGGGCTGGCACCGAGCTAGCAGAACTTTGCATATCATGCAGCGTGCACGTGATAGCCACCCTGCCTGGGCTTGCAGACTGAACTCAACTCTGTGACTGTTCCCTATTCCTTTCCATATAGATGCCACTTTTTCTGCCCAGGAAGCCAGCTAGGGGGTTTGGACCGTAGCAAGAGGCAGAGCTAAAAGAAGCCATCTTGTATAGTTTCCTTGGGTTTCAGCGATTCAGGGTTTCACAGAAAAGCCAGTGAGTAGTCTTACTCAAGACGGCATAGCTTGTGGCTAGCTGTTTCAAGTGGTGAACCAAAGGGAGCATCTGTCAACTTTATCAAGTTCAGGAGCCAGGGATTTGGCCCAGGTAACTGTGTCTCTTCCAGCGCCTGCAGAATTGTCTTAAACAACAAGGCCATGCAGCAGCTGGCCACCTCAGGACCTTCATGTAAAACTTTTAACCTCAAAAGCCAAGAGTTTTCTGCCTCTCCCAACTGAGTTTAGTGTAGACGAATGAGTAAGTAAAAGACAACAAAACCCTCTCATACTATTAAGAACATTAGAAAAAAAAATACACACAAGTGAGGATATATCCATCAACTATCTGAAGTGGAGAGGACTTTCTGAGCTTCAAAATGGTGAACAGAGTCACACAGGATGTAAGAAATGTAGGTATAGCCAACCCCATGATAAATAAATTTGAAGATGAAGAGCAAAGTAGATCAAATACAGTTCATATATTTAAATACATTAATAAAATGTAACACAGTTTTGCATATAAACTTTTTATGGATTGAGAAAATGGTAACTCAATAGGAATGTTGAAAAAATATAACAGGGATTTCATCAAAGAAAATGTCAGCTCTGTTGGATGCAGACACTTACACTGTCCTATCCTCATGGGAGGAGGCTTTTACTGATTACTTTCATCACAGCTTGCTTTTCTCCTGCTCAAACCCCTGATCCTTGACATTACAGAAAGTTCTGAGAATCATGTTGGGGTAAACACAGAGCATTTCAGCAAGGCTCTGGGACATATTCAACATGAGGCATCAGAACAAGGAAGGAAGAAGGGCTGCTCAGCTACAGCTCTGCACCTCTACCCTGCTCCCCTAATTCCACACAGGGCACGGGGAACCAGAGTCATGGGCAGGTCCCTCAATTGTTTGGGGTAGCACCCAGACACACCACTCTAACGTACATCTTTATAATAATATCTTTAAAATGATCAGGGCTATCTTTGCACTGAGGGGGTTCACCAGGACCAAGACTCTCAACATTCAGACCCACCTGAAGCCTTCTAAGAAGATGTTACAGCAAAGCCCTTGTAGATCAGGAAGGGTGTGATTTCTGTTAGCCGGTGATTGGTACACTGGGTACACTTGACCTTCAAGGGCTGTGTGACTTCAGGTGAGGCCAATAGGCAAGCCTCTCCCTCATCAGCTCAAACATCAGCAAAATGAGAAATTTGGGCTGAGATGCAATGAGTGTTTTCTATTTACTCCCTTCTTCTAAGCAGATGATGGTCCAATATCCTATCCATGATGGGGTGGTACAAGAGATGCTGTGTTATCCAGCTCTGGCTTCCTCCTCGGGATCTCAGGTGTCCTTTGCTCCAACATCTCAGGAGGAGGTCCACCATTTCCAGAGTCCGTTTTGTTTTCTGGCTTTGGTGGAGGCAGAGATGCTCTGAGGTGTGGTGAATTCCATAGTCTTAACAATTCTCTTCTTCTCTGTCTCCTACCACATGGAAGCAAGGTCAGAAAGGAGTAATCTGCTCTTGCCAGCAACTCTGCCTACACACGCAACAGCTCCTCGTGGTCCCTAGAATCAGCCAAATACCTTAGCATGGCCAGACATTTATGTCTGACCCTGCCAACCTCTTCAGCTGTCTCCTCTGTCTCACCATGCCAGATGACCCACACTGAATGCACTGGCTTTCATCTACCTGCGTGGCTTTGTGTGTGTTCAGTTTTATCTGCTGCCTCATCATTTTTTTCTTCAGTTCCTCCACTCTTTTCAATAAGTGCCTCATCAAGGTCTCATCTCCTACCTTCCTCCTTCATACTTGGGGTTCAACTTCCATATCCCTTTACTCTAGATCAGGTTAGGTCTCTGTGAGGTGTTCCTCTAAGTGCCCTGAACATCCTCATCATTTATGATCATCATTTCTCTAAATTGTTTTTCTCCTTGATAGACTGTTCACTCTAAGGGACCCTGTCTGTTTTGTTACCACTACATCCAAAAGGTTTTATCATGCCTTGTATATAAAAAGTACCCAAGATGTACATGTCAAATGAGAATTAAAGATCCCACCTCCACCCAAATCCTACCATGCCTTATGCAGCTCACCACCACCCAGTATGACTAACTTACATCCCTCTAATGAAAAGTCTGGATTAGCAGGGGCAGGGAGAGTGAAGAAACCCATCAGAAAGCCTGAGAAACCCACAAATACTGCAGGTTCTGTTAGTTGAACAGATACAGACCTAGCAAGATGCCCAGGAAACTGTCTACACGAAGGACCCACACTCCGTCTATCTTCAAAGCAGCTATCGTGGCCGCAGAAAAATTCTTTTTTCCTATTGGAATGAACTAAAAGACACCACACTGATTTTTAAAATGGTAGAGTAATTTGGAATTCAATCAGCTTTGCCTAAAACAAAAAAGGAATATGTCTCTATCCAAATGGTAGTGATTTAAAATATTGTTCTGACCAAAGAGTATCGCGTATGACAGGGGAAGCCATCTTATCCCTTTCTGCTCTTGTGTCAACCAAGCTAATCTATGAGCATTGCGTACTCATGGTCACCACAGTGAATTTTTGTGCAGCATAACTAGTTGCCTCTCTGTCTTTTCATGGATGTTTGTGTTATAGTATCTTGTCCTCCTCTCCCAGAAGTTGGTCACAAACCCAGGCTGGTCCAACAAGACATTCTCCCTCAAGACCCCAACCTTGAGTACCATGGCCACACTGTGGAAACTGCAAGTATTCACTCCAGGAAACAGGGTCAAGAGAAAAGGTTTGGGCCCATGCTGCCTTCATGCCCAGATCCATCATGGCTCCCCTGCTCACAGCCCTCTAAAGTGCCCTCATCTTCCTAGTCATTATGCAAATTTTTGACATTCCTCCTGGATAGAAGCTTCATGCATAAAGTAGACAAATGGTTTCTGTGGCTTGCACAGAATCATGGTACAACCTCAGACTCACGTGTAAAGATGTTTTGAACTCCCATGCCACCTCTGCTATGGGATCATTGTGCACTGTGAAATTTAAAATGAAAGTCACAAAACCAGGCTTGGAAATGTAGCTCAGTGGTAGAGGGCCTACCAATGTGCACAGAGTACTGTGTTCCATCCAGATGACCAGAGAGAGACAGACAGACACAGAGACACAGAGACAGAATCACAGTGATATTTTATTTGTGCTGAAATGTGATTTTATTTGTATGTTAATAAATAAAGTTGCCTGGGGGTCAGAGCTAAGAGTAAGCCATTTAGCAGCAGTCTGGTAGTGGTAGCACACGCCCTTAATCTGATCACATGGCAGGCTGAGTCTGTGTGTTCAAGGACATAGCCAGCTTGGAGACATACGCCTTTAATCCCAGTACGAACCACAGAGACCTGGAGGTCTGTATAGACAGGCAGTGACAAGGAGGTCATGTGGTTGGGTTTACAACCAATGAGAAGGCAGAACAGAAGGTCAATAAAAAGACAGACACACAGGAAGTAGGCCTCTTTCTCAGGGGAAGGATGACAGCGACAGCAAGGGGTAAGAAGGTGGTCTTAGCTCTTGGCTGCTGCTCCATCTCTGGGCTTTTAACTATGCATTTGGCTCTGTGTTTCTCACTTAATAAGACCTTTCAGAATTACATCTACACAGAATGAGAAAAGATAGATGCAAACCTATCTAAACATGAATAAATGCAGGTTTAAGACCAAATGAGTACTTGTAAAAGGCAAATAAAACCAAAAGAGCAAAACAAACAAACAAACAAACAAACAAAAAACTGCAAGAAAAGACAACAAACCCTGACTCTTAAAGATAGATCTATGCTTCATTTTTCCTAATTTTCTCTATATTCAAAATCACTTGTGACACAGTACATTAATAATAGAAATATTAGTGGGGAGAGTATAAATCAAGGGAAGGAAATCTTGCCTTAGTTTTAAGACAATACAGAACCATGACCTACTTCCAATAGTTACAAATGCAGACCTGGCCTCTTTGTTCCAAATTTCTAGTTCAATTTCCTGCCAGAGTTCTTAATGCACAGTAGCAAGGTCAGCTCTTAATCAGCTCTTAATCACCGTAGCGCGGAGCTGCGATGGCGTGGGATCTGGCAATCATCTCTCCGTGAGAGAGACCACTCTGTTGCATATTCCAGGATGAAGGATGACTCACTCCAATACAGGCTTGCTGGTGGGGAAGGACAGAAAGTCCAACAGTAAACAGTGGAAGCCATGTCCACAGGAGCTCACTGGAGTGAAAGGCCAGCTTTATCCATAGAGGGGTTTTTAAGCTTAAGAAGAACATTTCCTTCTTTTAGATTGACTCATGCTAAATTAAGAATTCATTTGGCAAGTGAAAAAGACAAAGAAAGCTTGTGTCTACTGTTGTGCTTAAGAACAAACAGCATAATGGTAGGAAAGAGCTGTGCCATCTGACTTTCGTGTTTAATTCATTCTAATGTGCATGAAGCAGAAGGTCGCAAGTACCTTCCTTTCCATGGGTGTTGGTGTCCCTGTTGCTGCTCTAATAAATCACTACAATTTTAGAGGCATTAAAAAGAATAGGAAATTCAGGCTGGGGAGATGGCACCACAAATAAAAGCAACTATCACCAACCAGTGTTGAGGGATATTAGTTAAAGATGTGTTACATTCTTTTTCATGCTGTGGAATATTTGTTTAATGATGCAAAGACATGTTGCATTCTTTTATGCTTCATTTGTTTAACTCTAAAGCTGTGTTACTTTGCCTGCCTAAACCACCTGGTTGGTCTAACTAAACAGCCAATAGCAAGGCAGGAGAGGGGTAGGCAGGACTGCCAGGCAGAGAGAATAAATAGGAGAAAAAGAGGAGAGGAGAGAGAAGAGGAGGAGAGGAGGGTGCCAGGGGCCAGTCACACAGCCACACAGCCAGACACGGAATAAGAAGGAAAGAAAATATATACAGAAATAGAAAAAGGCAAAAGCCCAGAGACAAAAGGTAAATGGGATAATTTAAGAAAAGCTGGCTAGAAACAAGCCAACCTAAGGCTGGGCATTCATAATAAGAATACATCTCTGTGTATTTATTTGGGAGCTGGGTGGAGGGCCCCAAAGAGTAAAGAGTAAAAGAACCAACTACAAACCAGACAACCTGAGTTCAACCCTACATGTTGGAAGAGGAGAACCTTCTAACACAAGTTGTGCTGTGACTCCTTTGTAGTTACACATGTGCATGCACACACACAGTAAATAAAGTATGAAACACACACACA
Source organism: Onychomys torridus (assembly GCF_903995425.1). Taxonomy (NCBI): domain Eukaryota; kingdom Metazoa; phylum Chordata; class Mammalia; order Rodentia; family Cricetidae; genus Onychomys; species Onychomys torridus. Next base: position 10,087,793 of record NC_050461.1, read on the forward strand.
CACACACACACACACACACACACACACACAAATGTATTTATTATCTTATAGTTCTTGAGATTCAAAGTCGGTGATCAGTTCCACTGAGCTAGCATCAGTGGGCTGCTTTCTTTAGGCTAAAAGGAAGAACTCATAATAGGTTTCACGCTGTTTGAGGGGAGGCCCATGTCCCATAGTCCTGGCACTCCACAGCATGCCTTTCCTCTTCCCTGCCTTCTAGCCTGATCCTCCTGCCTCCCTCTTACAGGGTCCTTATGATTTCTTTGAACCTGTGCAGGCAATCCAGGACACTGTCCCCATTATAGGCCCTTCATCACATTTCATCTGCACCATCCCTCTTGTTATCTATAGCCAGTTGTCACAGGTCCCAGGGACTCGGATACAGACAATTTTAGAGAGATGGGGGGTATTATTCAACCTACACGATTATGGGGTGGGGATCTTCTTCTGGGTACAACTAAGGAATGCTATTGAAAAATAGAGGTAAAAAAGACATCAGGTTATAGAAGTAATAAATATGTAAGTCTACATATATGGCTCCCAAAATGGTGTCCAAATTAGAGAGGGCTCACCTTTTAGTATCTCCATTGATTTTCCTGACAAAGATGAAAATTTAGAATAAATGCACCTTTCATAATTATGATGCTAATAAGTTTTTCAGTGATAAAATGTCTAAAATACTTGATTTGATTAGCAATGAAATAGTTTTATTTCAGGGGACCTGAGTTTCTACCCATCACTTTCACGCTCCAATACACGTCCTTCAGTTTGTGTGATCTACGTAGAGTCCTAATCAGTATCCTTTCTCTCAATCTGAGGAGGAGTAACCAGACAGAAGACAAGAGTACCACTTGAGCTCAGAATGCTGGTGCTTTCGCCCTTACCTATGCGGGTCTACAGATGAAAGGAGTGAGCGGGGATGAGCACCAAACCCTCCAAGCAGAAGTACTGGGGACCTCTGTGAGCATCCGCAGCCCATTCTCAATGGAGCTCACCAAGCCCCACCCACAGCCACATGAATATTTTCATGATAGTGAGACTATCTGATTTCCCAAGAGACAGAGGTCTGTAGACATACCAAGTTAAAATCAGGGGCCCGTGGGATGCATGGACTTATTACAGGTAGACACAGTGACCACAGAAACCGTGAAAGCCTGAGAACTGAGGAATACACAGAATACATACACACACACACACACACACACACACACACACACACACACAACCTTTCAGGGACTTGATTTTGAGTTGATAAAAAAATACTCCAAAGTCCCTGAAGGTCCTCTGAACAAGTGAAATAACTCATACCTTTTGTTTAAAAAAAAAAAAAGTTTGTTCTAAATCTCTTACTTAAAACATAGTGGAATATTTGGGCTATTTTAGAAAGAATTTAATAGACATTAAGGAAAACATTCCTTCTGTGCTTGAAAGCACATAAACCTCAATCATCTAGACAGTGCGGCTTCCTATACGAGTTACTATCCACTATGGAACTAGGTATGCTTTTTTTAAAAAAGTGACATTTTCATTAGTTTGCATTGAGTCATTCAGGATTTTAAATTCTGGGTATCTACAGTTCTCACCTTTGCATACCACAACAGGCAGGTTTGTGACAAGTCATAGCAGAAATCAGACTCAGACACACATGTCATCTGACTATTAAACACGTGAATAAAGTTCTCTCAACCCCTTCCCTGCAAGCAGGAGCTGCTGCCCGGAATATTTCTGGTCATTGTTCTTTGTGTATAAGTACTTCAGGATTGGTTTCAGTGTGTGTAGCCGGAAACGGTTTACAAAAAAAAAGGTTTGAAGTTCCCTCAAACATATTTAAAATTCAGAACTGCTACCTCAGTTTGCCCAAGTTAATGAGAATTAATTCTTTTTCCCACATTAATTATATTTTAATTAAATCACCAGCAATGACTAAATAGCTCTAAAATGATTTGAGCAACATGAAAAGTGTTTTAAAGGCACAATCACCATTTAGAAGTGCAATTCATGACGTGAGCCATATGTAGAAGCCTCCCTTTGTGAAGTGTGAAGCTCAAACACCTTTTCCATGGAGAAATGTTACCTCAGACAGTAAAGCCTGGCACAATGTACAAAGCCTTCGTTGATACTTTCCAGTTATCCTAATGTTCCTCCCATGAACTTACCTCAAAACATTTAGACAACAATTTTCACATTATGTAAACCACAACTACCATAAACAATGGACACACTCGCGCAGACACCACATCAAAGTCTAAACGTGTTTTGTAAGAAAACAGAGACCTGGAACACTTGCAGAGCTACAGACAGAGACACAGCTCTTGGAAGGGGAATTCAAGTTAGGGTTGGCATCTATTATTTTCTAATGTGAAGCTGGTTCCTAGTTTTGCTCAGAAGTATTTGTGAACCAAAGCTGTATGTGGTTCACACACGGTTTAAGAAAATGAATTCAGTCCAGCTAAATAATTCATTTTGATTCGACTAGTTATAGAATTGGATGGGCCCAACAGTTGATGACTATATAGGAATTAATTAATGTTTTGGATTTACATAGGATTGGTTATTTCAGTTCTGGTTTGAAAACCAAAAGCTTGGGACTGGGGATCTGTGTCAGTTGGTAGAATGCTTGCTAAAATTCACAAAGCCCCAGGTTCAATCTCCATCATTTAAAAACAGAAACCATGGTGGTACATGCTTGCAATTCTAACATTTAGGAGGTGGAAGCAGTAAAGACAGGAGTTCAAAGTCATCATCTGCTACAGAGTGAGTTCGAAACCCATCTGAGATACAGGAGATCTCGTGCCCTCCACTTCCCACCAAAAAAGGACATTAATGAAATGATATTATATCTGGGATTTATTTCAAACAAATCTGGGAGTGGAGATGGTTTATTATGAATGAATCCAGACGGGCAGCTGGGTGATGGCACACAGAGGTCACTTAGAGTCTTTTCCTGGCTGGCTATTGGATATTTTTCTCAATAAAAAGAAAAAGGGAGAAAGCTATGTATGCTGTTCATAGCGGAAGTAAAATAGAACTAACTACTAGCTTTGCTGGGTAACCTTAGGCCAACCGCCATGTGGCTGAGATTGGCAGTAGGTAATCCCAGGAAAACTAAGAGATTTCTGTGTAAGTGTCCTGTGAGCTCTCCAAATCACCAGGCCCCTCACCTGGTGAGAATCGATCATGATTCTGTATCTGATTCTCTGTGAAAATAGGTGTGTAGGTACGAGCACACACACCCACACCTGCACTTTTAAAAATGTATAATTATACCCTTTTCTTGTTCCCAAGAGGATTTAAGATATTTGTGCCCATGTGAAATCAAACTTAAATAGTTTTGCCATTTAAAATTTCTCTCCCTAAAATAAAGCTTCATGAATATTTATTTGACATTTGCATAAAAAAAGGCAAACACCTTGTCATGGGACCCTTTTGTTCAGTTGGCTCACATCACTCAAGCTTGTGATGAACGACTTTCCTATTTATACACAGAATGTTAGATTTGCTTTGGATTAAGAACAGAAGAGTTACCTTGTTAAGAATTTTGCTGTTCTCAAGTAACATCTATTTCAAATTCTCCTGTCATGGTTTCTCGGCTGATTTTGGTGGTAGAAACAGGGGCTTCTGCCTTGTGTGTTTATACCCGGGACCAGAGGTGCTCCCATCCCTCACTGATGCAAAGGTTAATCCTGCGGGAGCCGGGTTACATTGTCACCCTCTCCCACAAAAGCTTAAGGATCAAAAAAGTAGCCACTCCCTTGCTAAACTACAAGGAGCTGAGGCATTAAAGACAGCCTTGACTGCTCAAAGGCTAAAAAGCATGAGGCAGAAAAATACGTTCAATTGAAGCAGGGAATTACTCCATTCCACCCACTTATAATCAGTCTGAAGAATGAATCCTGCTTGGCTGAAATTCTCCAGTCTGTTAGCAACTGGAGTGTGATTGCCTGAGTAACCTGAGTAACCCAGAAGGCACTCTTCAGGTACAATTGTTCCAATCCAGGGGACTTGGGGGCCAGGAAACCAAGGAGAATTCATTTCAAATCAAATTAAGCTGGACTAAGGATATTTTTTATTATTATTTAATAGGCTGGAATAACTCAGTGCCAGACACTAACTATAGGTTGAGAATTCAAAGATAGCCAAATCCCGGTCACTCACACTGTGCCTCTGAGACCTGTAATTTATCCCATCGTGGAGGTCAATTCCCATTATCGAATTTGAGGGCATTATGGGATAGTTCATACAACAGGGGCAATGGAAAGTTGCTGACTGTAACCACTGATGAAAAAACAGGGGTCGTCTGAAACAGCAGAGAAAATTCCCTTTTAAACGCACAGAATTGAGGTAATTCTCCAAATTATTTGAGACTTTAAATGTCTACCTCTCTTCGAAGCCCTCCACATGGCTTTCCGATTGTCCACACATTGAACATGACTGGCTTTCACTGGGGCTGCATCTTCTAGACACCTAGAGACTGCTTCAACATCCTGTTACCCAGCTTGAAGCCCAGACCAAAGCAATCAAATGCAGACACCAACGTCACTTATAACTCTCCAGAGGGTTTTAGTGTGTGTCCAGCTTAAAAGCTGGTGCTCTAGACACACGACCTCATTTAACTTTCAAAATAATCCTGCAGTAAGTATGTTCCATTTCTGTTCTGTGCAGGAAGAAAGAGGCCCAGCCATGTTTTGCTTAGTTTGAAATTTATAAGTAGTTTCTGACCTACATTTGTCTGAGGCTTGAACAAAGGCTTTCACTGCATTGTCTAAGGAAAACAGCTATTAAGACACTGATGCTGATGTAGCAGAACTCAGTAACAAATTGATTTGCCCACCTCACAAGCAAATGCCATGGACTCTGGAGAACGGCGCCCTGAGAGGAGGTTGAGCTGTTCTGAACTTTGGGTTATGATGACACTGTGATGCCTGAGGCTCACGCCTTGGAGTCTGGTCAGAATGCCAGATTGATTGTGTTGTACCAAAGCAAATACTTTCTGGCTAGAGATGGGTGCAATTTCCCTTGAAGGTGAAGGAGAAGACATTACCCTCCCTGCAACAACAAGAAAATGTCTTATTGAGGAAGGGACCTTTTTGTTTCTTCTTGCATCGGGGGGTTTTTAGGAACCCAACATTCTTTGAGTAAGGTTTGGATAAGGGAAGAAAAAAGACATATCCCTCCATGAAGGAAGATAGGGGTCAAAAAGAAGGACAGTTTGGATTTTTTTTTAATTTGGGAGCTTTTGTTTGTTGATTTGTTTTTTTTTTTTTAATAGTGCTGGGGATTGATATACTAGATGTGGATCATTCATACTAGATAAGCAGATAGTATGTCCCTTAGGTACACTACTGGCCCTGACATTTAGTGTTTTAAAATCCAATTGTGTATCCTTGTCTCTGGTAAACACTTTTTCAATTCCCAGGCTTCATCCCAGTCCCGTGGGATAGAATGCATATATGTCTCTGGATAAAGCTCTGCTTAGATGCTGGGGATCTTGAGAGTGAAAACCTGAATCTGCTCTGCTGCTGTCACCCCGGCCCACAGCACAGCAGACACCTTAGCAGGTCCTCCAGCTGGTGCCAGAAGAAGGGAAGCGACACGCTGCCCTCAGGCCAGTGTGGCAATGGAAGGGAATCTGTGGTGCTCCCTCAGGAGTGGGGTCTAAGCAATACTTCCTCCCCAGCCTGGCAGTCATGGGTAGCTGCCCTCTAAGCAGTGGTATTCTCGTCTCTCAGATGCAAAAGGAGTAAAGAATGGCATCTATAATGTGCTCAGTACAATGCCTGTAGGTGCCAGGACACAGTACGTTTAAGACTCAGCTAACCTTCCTTCTGTGGGGATATGCTTCCTTCTGTATGGTCAGGTCTTTGAAATGTATTTATTCTGCTATGAAACGTAGTAGCTCCCTCTCATTCCTCATCTAGAAGAGCCAGGCCTAAGTGAAAGATTATTTCATTTTATTTGAGACCAAAATCTCACTATGCTGTTCAGGCTGACATGGAACAGATAAGCTCAATTGATCCTCCTGCTTCAGCCTCCCAAATAGCTGGGACCATGTCTAACCCAAGTGAAAGATGTTAATAATTAATGGGCAAGGGTGGTTGCCAAGGTAGCCTGGGCCCAGGTCAGGCAATGAACACTGACAAATACCAATTGTATTTGAATGAGATTCATCAGTCGCATTTCCTAGATGGCCTACAGTGTGGAAAATGACTCACGGTTACTCAAGAAAATCATGTCCTACGTTAGACAAGATTCTTTACTCATCCATCTGGAAGGGAAGCTTCCAATGTCAGATCAAGCACAAAGAGCAGTAACAGCTGGGGGCTCTACCAGCTTTCATTTTCCAAGTCTTCCCACCAGTTCACCTTGGCTGCAGACCCCCACCACTAGAGGGAACCATCAGAGTCTGCAACTCTTGTGGCGTGTGCTGTGTGCCCATATTGTGGTAGCTGATGGAGGGATAGGGACATCAAGATACATACAGGGGGGTTGGGGATTTAGCTCAGTAGTAGAGCGCTTACCTAACAAGTGCAAGGCCCTGCATTTGGTCCTCAGCTCTGAAAAAAAAAAAAAAAAAAAAAAAAAAAAGATACGTACAGGACATAGAACCCTTCTCCCCACTAGAAAAGCCATGCAGCCTGATCACAGGAAGTCCACCTTCCTCCGTGGATACGCACCCTACACACTGGCTCTGCTCATCTTTGTCCTAACCTCCTGTGACTTTCTGTCACTCTGTTCCTGCCCAGGCCATCCCCTTGACTCTTCTTAGAATATAACTTGCTCCCACAGCAGGATTCCACATGGGGCCTCCTTGCTTAGGAGCCCTCCCACCCCCACATACAAATACCATTTCCCTTGATGGCAGAATCCAAGCACTAATGTCACCTCTTTTGAAAGACACTTACTGTCTGTCTCAAATAATGTCCCCTTCCCTCTCCTTTCTTCCTGTTACTCCATCCCTTACTCCTTGCTAGAGTCTCCCATAGTTGGATACCTCTCGCTATCTATTATTGTACTTTTTTGCCTTTGCCTGAGGTTTTAGTCATTTCCTTTTCAAGAATAAAGAGCTGCAATACTCAGTCCTCGGACGGCATTGTTGGCATTTAATAAATATTTTCCATAAGTGAATGTGCAACATGCCATATCACACTGCAAGAGGAAATATGAGGTGGTGGTGGTGGCACACACCTTTAATTCCCAGCACTCAGAAGGCAGAGGCAGGTGGATCTCTGAATTCCAGACCAGCCTGGTCTACAGAGTGAGTTCCAAGACAGCCAGAGCTGCACAGGGAGACCCTGCCATAAAAAGAAGAAGAAGAAGAGGAGGAGGAGGAGGAGGAGGAGGAGGAGGAGGAGGAGGAAGGTAAGGAAGGAAGGAAAGAGAAAGAAAGAGAGAGAGGGAGGGAGGGAAAGAAGGAAGGAAGGAAGGAAGGAAGGAAGGAAGGAAGGAAGGAAGGAAGGGAAGGAAGGAAGGAAGGAAGGAAGGAAGGAAGGAAGGAAAGGAAGGAAAGGAAGGAAGGAAGGAAGGAAGGAAGGAAGGAAGGAAGGAAGGAAGGAAGGAAGGAAGGAAGGAAGGAGACAAAAGATAGATATGGGAAAGGTGGTCCCTGATATAGAAGGAAGCCCTTTGCGGTCTCTTTGTAATGAGTAGTAAAAGGTTACCAGTCACTGAACTTAGGAATAGTGTTGGCCTATGCCCAGTGGTCTCTTGTCAGAAAACTACAAGAATAATCATCCAAGAAACCACTAGATGTTCCAGGCTTCTCCACAAGATGCCAACATTAGGCCAGTGTACCTGGGCCCTGCTTTACTAACAGGATGAAGGACCAGGATAAGCCATCCTTCATGCCTACAACATCCTATTCTCACAGTGAACATGCTGGCTCGTACTAACATCCTAGCTCATGTGAGTCTCTGCTAGACCTAAGCATTGTCATTTAATGCCTGCAGCCATGATATCAGGAAACTGGGCTAGAAGAAGCTCAGTGGCTTCTTGAGGGTCACCTGAGCTAGGAGTGGAGGCTGGGATCTGCCCCCAGAGCTTGCCCTCTGACCCCAGAACAGAGCTGCCTCCCATAGCTTTTCACATGCACCACAGCAGCTCTTCTCTCTGTTAGCTACTCCAGCCTACATGCCGCTCGCTAAATATTTAAAGCAATTACTTAGTTTGACAACTTCTTTTGGGAAATTCTGTGAACCCTTTTGAGAACGTGGGAGCATAATTAATTTATCTACAGCGGTAGCATGATCTTCACACATACCAGAATGTTTTAACAACCTAATTTCAGCACTTTCCTCGGACCCAAATCAGGTATTTTCAAGACCTTGCCAGCCTGGGGGCCACCTGGGTAAAGTGCTGACTCCAAGTCGCTGGCTGAGTCCTCTCCCTCCTCCTCCTCCTCCTCCTCCTCCTCCTCCTCCTCGTTCTCACTCGGCATGTGCCTTTCTGTTCCACATCCACTTTGGCCGGAGTACAATTGGAAGTTAACATGCCAGCTGCAAGGCTGGCACATGCGGTCACGTGCCAAAACCTCACGTGGACGCGAAGAGTGCTGCTGCTATTACTGAGCCATTGCTGGTGTCACGCCTGGCATAAATTCTCAGTCTTTTTCACCCAAAACGCTTCTGTTGCAAAAAATGTACAACCTCCATGAAAACCCAGAAGCAGTGCTGGATCTTCTTGTCAGATGTTAGCAAGCAGTTCTGTCTACGTCTGTGGGAGTGTGTGTTTGTGTGTTTGTGTGTGTGTGTGTGTGTGTGTGTGTTGTGAGTGTGTACACGTGCGCCCATGCAGACAAGGCAATGACCTTTTCGTCTTACGATTTAGAATGTACCCCGGTTCCTGGATCTGCCAGGAAAGAGTTGGAGGGGATATGTCACTTGCGGGGCAGCTGTTACAGGGTCAGGCATGCCTACAGTTGCTTCTTATCTTCAGATCTTTTGTTCTGACAACATGTATACACGTGGGGGGGGGGGGCTGGTAGTCCACACATTGTTACAAAATTCCACATTGTCAGAAATCTGGCTTTTCATGCCCTGCATCTGACTGCCATTCAAAATTGAAATATTTTTTTCTCACTAGTCTATATAAAACATAAATATGTTACTGGTCAAATTCTAGAAAACAAATGGTTTTAATCCAAATTGTATCTCTCTCTCTCTCTCTCTCTCTCTCTCTCTCTCTCTCTCTCTCTCTCTCTCACACACACACACACACACACACACACACACACACACACACACTTTTTTCTCTCTGCAGCTTGTGAGCAAACATTCCAATGACCACATCTCTTTGGTGACATTTCCCAATGTGACCAGACACAGGCAGAGCCAAGTCATCCTACTGACAGGAATTTTTATGTATACCTTGAGACATGCCATCAGAGGCCACCTGGAGGTGGACATCTTACAAACACTAGGACTATTAGTGAAAAACATCAGGTGACTCTTACTGTTTCTTTGGAAGATGGCTTTGCACCGTCTACTGAAGCTGAGAATATCAATAACCCTATGCCTAGGCCATTTTCATTTCCATAGTGTCAAAAATTTTCAAGGTGAACCTCAGGCATTGTTATTCACTTGTTTTGGGGGGCAGAGGCAGGCGAACAACAATGCTTATAACAGCATCACTTGTAACAGTGAAAATTGAAAGTAGTCAGCATGCCTATCAATAGGAAGTGGATACACTGAGAGCCATCACACAGTAGAGTTCTACACAGTCACGAAAATGAGAGATTATTGCTATAGAGGAATGGCATGGATGAGGCTCCCACCCATAGTGTTAATGGAAGAAGAAGCCAGACATGATTTGAATCCATTCATGTAACCAGCTCAGGAAGTCTTGATAGAGATACACTTGGCTTTTAGTACCTGAGTTAAGAACGTCTACAATAAAAGTATTTTTTTCAGAGAAAATGAAAAGGGAAGTGCTAAAGTCATTGTATCTTCTCAAGTAGCTCTGGGAAAACTGCCTGCCCTCATCACTGTCCTTTCTTCCAATCAAACCTGGATATAAGGCCAGAACCCAAAGGTGAGCATGTATCTCCCATGGGCCTCTGGGACTGCTTTAAGTTGAGAAGCACCTAGTCTTGAACTTCAGAGTTTCAAATTCCATGTGACCTGCTTCCCAAAGGTTTTTTTCACTTGATGGAAAAATTGCATGCCAAGAAAGCGTCAAAATTCTATCAAGATTAATTATGCAATTTCTGTCTATAAATGACATACCTCCTGTACCCAGTGAAACCCACCCATGCACTAATGGGATGTGACAGGTGCATCACCAACAAAGCCTCCTCCGCCTCAGTTCCCAAAAGTGAGTGCCTGCTGCTGGGAGGCACTGGCAGTCCCTTGGGGAGAGGAAGGCAATGGGGTCTCAACTGAGCGATGTGTGATCATCCAGGTTTGCCGAAGGGTGGATCTGTACTGGTGGGTCACCAAGAGGTAGTATGAGGGAGTGAGGAGGTAGGTGGAACCCACTGTATTTTCACCTTTTGAACTGAAATCCATTGCAGCTGGAGGGTATGTTTGCTCCCTTCCCATGGAGTTGTATCTAGCCACAGCACGAACATCTTCTTTGCTAAGGTTATACACAGTGTGCTTTTCTCCATTGCCCAAGAATCCAAAGACCCCCCACTAGCTAACTATGTTGAGGACTCTGAACATTGAGGACCTCAATTATTATTATCTCTAAGACAGAGGGAAAGATCCATCTTCTAGTGTCTCCCTGTCTCTTTACTCTCTCTGAGTGACTAAGAAGGCCAGCCGAGTTCTCATGGAAATAATGGTTCTCATTCTTTTCCAGTGTATTTGAGCTGGAGAAAAGACACAGTGAGCACACTGGAAATTTAAAAAGAAAAAAAGCAATATCCTCTCCCTGACTTCCCTGAACCACATGCCCTAAACCCTTCTTCACTTCCTACTGGCTTTGAGTACAAAGGAAAATGACCGGGGAAATGTGAGGAGATGCATCCAGATGTCATCCTGGGGGAGAGGGCTGTTTGGTTCTTTGCTTATCTGTACTAACATTATCTGAAGAACTCTTTTTATGTGCAGAGGTAAAATATGTAATCTGGGCTGTAACATTATTCCACTGATGATGATTCCACTAAAGCCTTTTGGAAACAGTTCCTTCGGAAGTGTTCTTGTGAGCAGTGGGACCATTCCAATGTAAGTGCTGAGGAAATGTGGATGAGTTTACAGAGCTGGTTCAAATAGAGGGGAGATTTTCCCCTTGGATACATAGTTTCTTAGAAAGAAAGATGGGTAGAGTCAAGAATAAACCCAAGACTGAAACTCCTCTACCAGGGGAACTAATTATTCTACTGGTACTTTTTTTTTTTTTTTTTTTTTTTTTTTTTTTTTTTTTTTACTGAGAAACTTTTCTATGACCCCAGGTCATATAAAACATCAAACATTTGCTGACAGCAAACCTAAAAGAAATGTATTTTAAAATAATTATTTGAGATGCATGTAATTTTACCACCTAGGCAAGAGGAAAGCAGAGCTGTGTATTAATGAGATGGGCAGTTTGTTTAGTTTTAGACAAGAATTAAATCTCAGTTGAATGTTTGATCCTGCAGGACACAGAGCATCTTAAATATTTTTCATAGCTGATATAGTTTGATTTTTATAATTTTCAATAAATCGGCAGAATTATGTTTAGAGCCATTTCAGAAATTACTAGGATTCTGTCTCAATTCCAAGCTAAAATTAATTTAATCTTTTTTATGCAATTAGTCAACAATTCAAAACCAAACATTCTAATGCAATGTAATCCAATGATATACTAATTTGAGACACATACTGAGAAATGGTGGTAGAAAAGTATTGTTAGTGCTTATTTCCCACAAGTAAACCATGATGTTTCCATGGGAGCAAAGACTTTGCCTGTGCAATAAAAGCACCACTGGTTACATGTTCGCCGAACGGGCTCAGTAACCGTGCATCAGGCAAGCCAGAAGCACACCGGTTAGGAATTCATCAGCCTCCAGCCGCAGCTGTGAGGAATTAAGTTGATTGCGACGGGAAGGCCCATCCTAAAAGTGGGCAATACTGTTTTCTGGACTAGGTCTCGGACTACATAAAAACGAGAAAGTTAGGACAGTGAGCTACATCATCAGGAAGAGACACAGGTCCTGAGTTTGACCCCCAGGAGCTGCTTGGTAGAAGGGAAGACCGACTTCTGCAAGTTATCCTCCGACGTCTACACGCTTACCACAGCAAACACAAGCATGCTTGCGTACACACACACAAAGAAAGAAAAATACAATGGGCTGGAGAGATGTCTCGGCACTTAAGAGTGCTACCTGCTCTTCCAGAGGACCTGGGTTCAATCCCCAGCACCCACATGGTGGCTCACAGCCATCTGTAACTCCAATTTCAGATCCAATGCGATCTTGAGACCTCTGTGGGCACGGGGCACACACATGGTGCACATAAACATGCAGGCAAGATGCCCATACACATAATATAATAAAGTTGAATTTTTTCCAAGGATAAAGCTAGCTGAGCACCAGCGCTGCTGTTCTCTGCTTCCTGATTGTTGACTTGCAATGTGACCGGCCACCTCAAGCTCTTGCTGCTGTGACTTCCTCCCCATCATGTTGACTGTACCCCTGAACTGTGAGCCCAGATGAACTGCTTTTCTTTAAGTTGCCTTATCCCAGCATTTGATCACACAAACAGGAAAAACTGCAAAATCACCACAGTTCATAACCAACAGTAGTCTCAAAGCCGAACCATGGCATTTCAAGCAGGGTCATTGGCGTCACATGACAATGCATACAATGCAAAATATGCATGCAGTGTGTCCAGAAGAAAGGCTGCAGGATGTCACATGGCGAGTGGGTGTCCATAAACACCTTGGATCCATTAAGCACTAGATTTTTGGGTTACTTTTGGTAGTTGCAAATTCAGAAACCTTTTACTGATATTGAATTTTTCTAACCAACAGCATTCAGTGACATGACCCCATGTGGAGTCACGGCTCACAGTTTAAGAGGCTGGGCTTTGGACTGTGGTCTTTGGAGTGTGCCCCTTGACTGGCAGCCTTGAGCACTCACTGCCTTGACCGGTTAGAAAGACAAATTCAAACCTCACGCCAGACTCACTGGGTATGAATTTCTAAATGTCCTCAGGGTTTGAAAAGTCTAATTCCATTTTCACTTTCTCATGTAAAAATAGCTCCTAACACCTTTGGGTCTTGCTAGATAGCGTTTTAGGATACTTGTATGTACAACTTCACAGTACTACAAAACAACCCGCTCTGCCTTCCTGTGTGTCATTAGGCTGCTCAGTGTGAACTGGGTCACTTCGGTGGTTCACTGATCTGGTTTTCACAAACCTGACAGTAGGAAAAAGGAAAATTACCCACTGCAATTTCCCCTCAAGAATCAGCTTCTTTTTCTTCCTTAGTTAGTTATTCTTTTCTTACGGAAAGAGTATTATGAATTAAACGGGGAGTTTTTGAGTCTCCAAGGCAAGAGGGAGCTGTTTTCTTTTCTGAACATTTCAGATCTCCTGAGGGATGGGAGCTTGGTTGTAGGGAGTCCAGGAGACAGTGGGTACAGGGTGACACCTGGAATAGATGGGAGGTCAGAAACATCTCAGGAATGTGTATCTGGAAGCTTCCCTGGAGGGGTCTGTGTGATTGATGACTCGGGGTGTTCTTTGTCTTCGGAAAAGGATTGGGGGACTTTTTCACTTTCTTGATAAATTTGAAGACATGAAGAAGTGTTGCTTGACAACAGATGACCTCTCCAGCAGAGCTTCTGCTAAATGGATGGGACTTCAACTAAATGGATGGGGCTCGATGTGAGCCAGTGTGGAGGCCACACAATGTCAAGAAAGCACACATGAACAAGACAAGGCTGCCCACTCTCTCCATACCTATCTATTCAAGTACTTGAAGTCATAACTAGAACAGTAAGACAACAAAAGGAGTGCATGAGGATACAAACTAGAAAGGAAGAAGTCAGAGTATCTTTATTTACAGATGATGTGATAGTATACATAGGTGACCCTAACAATTCCACCAGGAAACAACTACAGTTGATAAACACTTTCAGCAAACTATGTGGATACAAAATTAACTCACAAAAATCAGTAGCAAATGATAAACTGTCTGAGAAGGAAATCAGGGGAAAAAAAGGCCTATGATAAGAGCAAGAGGTGAAAGACTTGTAAGATTAAAAATTTCAAGACATTGAAGAAGACATCAGAAGACAGAAAGATCTCCCATGCTCATGGATCAGTAATATTAATATAGTAAAAATGGCCGTCCTACCAAAAGCATCTACAGATTCAATGCAATCGTCATCAAACTTCCAACATGATTCTTCACAGATCTTGAAAGGAAAATTTCTAGCCTCATACGTGTCTTCATTAGGGTTTCTATTGCTGCAACAAAACACCGTGACCAAAAAGCAAGTTGAGGAAGAAAGTGTTTATTTGGCGTACACTTCAACATTGCTATTCCTCACTGAAGGACGTCAGGACAGGAACTCAAGCAGGGCAGCATCCCAGAGGCATGAGCTGGTGCACAGGCTACAGAGGGTGCTGCTTACTGGCTTGCTTCCCCTGGCTTGCTCAGCCTGCTTTCTTATAGAACCCAGGATCACCATCCCAGGGATGGCACCACCCACCATCGTGGTTCCCCAGGAAGCTAGAAATTGAACTACCTCAAGATCTAGCTATACCACTCTTGGGCATATACCCAAATAACTCTACATCCTACTACAGAACGCCTTGCTCAACCATGTTCATTGTGACTCTGTTCATAATAGCCAGAAACTGGTAGCAATCTAAATGCTGTCAATAGAAGAATAGATAAAACAAAAAAGAGGTACACTTACACTATGGAATATTACTCAACTGTTAAAAAATGAAACTGTGAAATTAGCAGGTAAATGGATTTAGTTAGAAAAATCATCCTTAGTGAAATAATCCAGACCCAAAAAGACAAATAAGGTATGTATTCCATTATATGTGGATGTTAACTATCAAATGTCCTATAATTAGGCTACTGTCCATATAACCATAGATATTAGCTATAGAGTGAGGGATTGGGGAGGATTGGATCTCCATAGGAAGGGGAAATAGACTAGGTAGTTCTGGATGGATTGGGAAAGGTGGGGCTAAAATGGGGAGGGGTAGGAGGAGACTGATTACAGGGAGGGACAGCTAAACTAAGGACCATCTGAGGGGTTGTAAGGAAACTTAATTCAGTAGAAGCTTCCGAAAATATATACATACGTGAAGGTGTTCTAATGGAATTACCAAATAACAGGGAGTCAGAGTCCCAGGATGGCATCTCTCATTGCCAAATGAAGACTCCAGTTCTAGGAATAGGTTACATCTAACCAAGTTGTTGGCCAAAGGGGTCCCATGGGAACCCCCAAAACAACCTAGGCTATTGCCAAGGCTATTGGCTGCTCTCCAGAAACTCACAGTAAAGCTCTGTTGCTGCAGACACTACCTAACATCTCTGTGTTCTTGTTGAATGTAGAGCAGTTGAGATGGAGCCTTCATTTCTACTGACTAGTGTTCAGAGTACTGGAAGGTACTCTGCGTGCTACCCAAGGAGAAAGTAAACACAAGCCCAGCTACAAACCCTGAGATCTACAAGAATTACTTGCATGCAAGATATGCTAATGCAAATGTGGCACAAAGCCACTGCTGGGATTTAGGGCCCCTTCCATGACACGGAACTCATCCCCAACACTGCTCAGATGACTAAAAACCTGAGACTAGGCAGGCCACAGACCTAGGGGAAAACCAAAGACTACTGTTTACTACTAAAGAAACACAGCAACCAGCTGACTCCTAATGATGTTCTGCTGTACTCAGATCAGTGCCTTGCTCAGCCATCATCAGAGATGCCTCCTCCTGCACTAGATAAGATAAATACAGAGACCCCCCCAGCTGGACAATGTACAGAGAGTAAAAGACCTTGGAACACTTGGGAGTTCTCCACCAAACCCCTCCCCTCACAGCTCAGGGAACCCTGAGGAATAGGCAGCGAGAGTGTAAGAACCAGAGGGGATGGAGGACACCAAGGAAACAAGGCAGAACAGTTGATGCTCATAGGAAGTCACAGAGGTTGTGGCAGATGCACAGGGCCTGCACAGGTCTAGGCCTTATGGGGTCCCAGGGCTGAGGGCTGAGGGGGGGAGTGACAGCCCCACCCCTAACTCAGAAGCTATCTAATTGATAACCACTGGCAAATGAAAAATTGGTTTTCTCCGGTAGAGTCTCACTGGGAACAGAAACTAATCTTAAGGCAGGCTCATAAAATAAGTTCATTTATATTTTTTAAGGGTTTTTTCATCTCATAAATGATTTGTTTGAGTATTTTTTCTTTCTCCCTTTCTTTCTCCCTCCCTTTCTCTCTCTCTCTCTCTCTCTCTCTCTCTCCAGATCTTTTACTTGTATATTATGGTTGCTGATTTTATGTCTGTGGGATTTCTGTGTTTGCCAATGTGTGTGTCTTTGCATCTATACATGTTTCTTGTGGGGTTTTTTTCTTTCTCTTGCTTTTCTGATTATTTGTTTTGCCCTACTCAGGCCTGCTTGTTTTCATTTTATCTTGTTTTATTTTCCTCTTTTCTTCTTTAGATAACTGTTTGTATTCTAATGATGGATAGCAAGAAAGGATATGGATTTGGGTGGGTGGGGAGCAGCTGGGAGGAGCTGGGAGGGGGTGCCATAATCAGAATATATTGTATAAAAATCTATTTTCAATAAAAATATTCAAATAAAAAAGAATACATGGGCAAGCAAAAACTTCTAACTTCCTTCAACCGTTTCTGATACTATGAGAAAAAGAAAAACTCAAAATATTTGTGAAGCCAAAAGCTGCTTGAAGAAAACTCAGATAATTCCCAGATCTCATATCCTAAGTGCCAGACAGTCCCACCAGAAACTCAGGTGCCTGAGGTTCTGTTTCTAGCTCTGTCAGGGAATCATGCCATGAACTTAAAAAAGGCTCTTGATGCCTCAGATTTCTTGGCTCCTCAACAACAAAACCAAGTCGCAAAGGCCCATCTCCATTTCATCCTCTTAAGAACCTTAGGAAAATTCATTAACCAGAAGGTTATTTAGGGGCATCCCAAATCAAGGAAAGATGGATATACAAAATGTAGTATATCCACCCAACAGATTATTACCAAGCCATGAAAGGGAAAGAATCACTAACATGGTACAATGTGGATGAACCTTAAAAACCTTATTCTAAGCAGAAGTCAGTCACACACATAAACCAGTCTACACTACAACTCTATTCCCAAAAGAGAAAAATCTATGCAGAGAGAAAGCAGACTGAGAAAGGCAGCCTGGGGCTAGAGATATGAGCAGGTGGGAAATAAGAGATGATGGACAGGGTTACAGGGATCCCTTCTAGCATGTTGGGAATGCTTTAAGACTGATTACATGGTGGTTACATAGATCAGTGAGTTCCCTAAAAAAACCATTGAGTAGTGTTCTTTAATTGAGTAACTGCATGGTGTCTGAATTATAGCTCAATAAAGCTATTCAAAGGAGAGTCTATAGAAATCAAGTATCCACAAGTTGCTAAGCTTCCAACAGGAAACAAGACATAGACAGAGCCAGGTCAAGAAGCTTTCATGAAATAGATTATTTCCCATATGCCAAGTATTGCAAGGCTCAATGCTGCCCTCATGAAAGAAAACATGGAGAGAAAGTGAGCTTCAGGCTGTGAGCATGGGAAAGTGATGATGCCAAGAGAGAGAGAGAGAGAGAGAGAGAGAGAGAGAGAGAGAGAGAGAAACAAAAACAGGACAATCAGGCAAGGGAAAGCCACACAGGAAGCAGCCCAGTCCCAACTCTCAGTTGAGAGAGATCAACGGGGCTCACAAACTGAACGACAACCAGGAAGCAGAAAGTGCACACTGCAAACCAAGAAAGACTTTTTCTGTCTGTTTTGAGACAAGATCTCTCCACGTAGCTCTGACTGTCCTATGTCACTACATAGATCAAGCTAGTCTCAAAACCACAGATTCACCTGCCTCTGCCTCCCAAGTGCTGGCATAGAGCACGACTTTTGAAATGCTTCCTCCAGCCCATCAAGGCCACACCTCCTAAACCTAACTCCAGACAGTATCACCAAATGGGGATCATATTTATATGGCTGGGGCATCTCATATGAGGGATATCTCGTCCAAAGCACCACATAGGGCATCAGCAGGAACCGTGTCTGGTGAAGAGGAATGTACAGGCAACATCCACCAAGGTGACGTGCACCAGGGACAGAAACCACCTGGTCTTTGCAGTCTCTCCAGAGACTCGCCATTGAGAGCAGGGCACAAACCTGAACTTGTCAAAAAACACCTGTAGCATTCAGCAGCTCCATCTTCCACATTCCCCACAGGGAAACAACCCCTTCAGGGTCTGACTAGGCACTGTGTTTCAATTTGTGAAATCCACCCCCAAATGACACATTTGCTTCATTTACTGTGCTCGCCGGTCTTGGTGTGTGTGGAGCAAAAGTTATCCTTCCTCCAAAGAGGAGAGAATGAAGGCTGGCAGAGTGTGGAGTCTCCCTCAAGATCACATGGTACCACGTGAGCTGCTAAACGCTTTCCCTTTGCTCGGGCCCACACAGCCCACTCCTGTGAAGTGTATCTTTTCCTAATAAGCTGTCCCTGCTTCTGAGGAAAATAAAATAAATAAAATAAAATAAAAACAAAAATACCAGCTGAGGGAGAAGGAAACCAGAGCATCAACCCTCTTCTCTCAGAAAAAGTTATTAAAAGACTTCAAAGCCATCTCAAAGGATACATAGGTTGTAGATTCTTTTACGGTTTCTCTGAGGGCTTACAATCCCTCCTGGAATCTACTAGCAGTTTGGGCCATAAGATGCTCCCATCCATCAATTACTGGCTGGGCCTGAGCTGGGAGCTGAGCAGTGTGGATGAGCTGGGAGTACCCACTCCCGTTTGCCTTTACTGCAGGTCTAGTGGCCTCAGAGACCATTTCTCCCACATGTAGCTGATTACAGACCACAGTTCTGACCCTGGGGACCTCCCTTAGGCCAGGGTCTAGGTATGAGTCTCCTCCATCCCCAGAGCTTGGATTCTCCTGAGCTCCTTTTCCCATCTGAAGTCTGAGGCACACTCAGACTGCCCAGAGAGCTGCCAGTCTCAAGGGGTTTCTGTCTGGCAGAGAAAAGACTGTGCCATCTGAGTGTGGAGAGAGGTCCCAGGGCAGGACCCCAGTTCTCTTCAGCTACTAGCTTCTTTGCTTGGGGACAAGTCACATGTCTTTTATGGGTAAGTCCCCCCTTGTTAGAGGTTTAAAATAATATAAATCCAGCCAAGCTCTGAGGACATCAGAACAGAGGTGGGAAGGAGGTGGCTCAGGGTAGATGTGGGCTTGCAGGGAGGTCAGGGCCAGATATGGAGAAGCTGAGTTCAGGAAACAGAACAGGAGGTGTAGTGCTCTGAAAGCTCAGGGGAGGAACAGATCCTGAGGGTCCTGAAGTGGTGAGTCAAGGCATCGAGCTCTGCGGTCATCCTTCAGTCTGAATGTTCCTTCCTTCCCACCAATCATATCAGCCCCATCAAACAGAACACAACGTTGCAGGGGCTGGAGGTGGTATAACAGATACTGGGAAGTTAAAGGTGAGAAACAGGAGGCAAATACCAAAATGGGTACTTTCAAAATGTTAGCAAAAATAACGAGAAAATTATTCAGGAAACAGTTACAACTCCCCCAAGGTGGATATTTTATAAAACTTTATTCTGTCTGATATTCTGGGAAAATAGACATGAGGTCACCGCTTCGTCATGGGTAGAGTCAAAATTTGCAGTATCTGAGTGATGGCAAGTCCTCTTCTACATGAGGATGACTCTCAGTTCAGCATCGACAGATTCCATAGAATTCCACAAACGACCTCCAATCAATCCACACGTCACTCTTCCAAGTGTGGTGGCCTCTAGTGCTCCCCTAACCAAAGGGACCGTACTTATTCATGTTAAAAGATTCTGCGGGAACAGCCCACACAGCAAAGAAGAAACACAATTAACTGGCGGGTGGTGGCGCTCGCCTTTAATCCCAGCACTAGGGAGGCAGAGGCAGTCGGGTCTCTAGGAGTTCGAAGCCAGCCTAGTCTATACAGCAAGTTACAGCACAGCCAGTGCTATGTAATAGAAAGACCCTGTCTCAAATAAAACAACAACAAAAATGGCATTCGGTCAATAGCAGCTCAAAATGACTTAAAAGCAGAGGAAGAAGCAGTGAGAATGACTCCCGGACGGACCAAACCCGGGCAAACCGCTGCATGCCCGCGTTCAGGACCGACGTCCCCTGCAGCCACCATGCCCCAAAGAAAGGCTTAAGGGGATACTGAAGGAGATAAGGGCAAGGTGAAGGACGAGCCACAGAGAAGATCTGCAAGGTTGTCTGCTAAACCTGCTCCTCCAAAGCCAGAGCCCAAGCCTAAAAAGGCCCCTGCAAAGAAGGGAGAGAAGATCCCCAAGGGGAAGAGATGTGAACAATCCTGCAGAAAACGGAGGTGCCAAATCAGACCAGGCACAAAAGCTGGAGGTGCTGGAGATGCCAAGTGAAATGTGTGCAATTTGGATAACTGTCTACTTCTGGTGACTGCACAGTTTGAAATACTATTTTTTATCAAGTCTTATAAAAATGCAGAATTTTGTTTTACTTTTATTTTAAGCTCTGTTGTTAGCACATAGAATACTTCATTGTTTTGCAGGGAAAGACGCATGTGTCACTAACAAAATGTCTCCGAAGCTGGACTGATGATGGTTGATGATGGAAAACATCTTTCCCTGATAATTTTGAAAGACCCCTCTTGGCTCTCAGGGGAGACATCCTGGTGTTGATATATGTGGCCACCATGGCACAAAATGCCTTGTGTGGGGAAGCTCTAAATTAATTTTTATACCCTCCTTCCCCTGCACCATCAAATAGACTTAACTCCCTTCAAACCAGAGACCTGTTGGAACCTGACCCCCAAAATTGGTTTTACCGATATATCTGAACTTGGCAGTGGTATCATTAAGTGTCCTCAAAAGAGCAGCGGTTCCTTTTATAAAAGATTGTGGATCTTCAGATTGATTAAAAAGAACAAAAAGGTAAAGTAGAAGACAAGAGACCTTAGCCATGGTGCTGGGTGCTAGCTACTGCAGAGGGTAGAAAGGTTGGTATTTATAGAATAGACGGCCTTTCTGAGCATTGTGCAAACCTCCCCTGAACCCCTCAGAGAGGTTTTGGCAAAGGTGGCTGCAGAGGTGGCAGCCGGCCTAATGTACTCATTGCCACAAAAGCCCAAGATTACATTATAGTCTTCTAAATTGGTCACCAAATGAGACCAGCTCTGGGGGAAAAATCAAAAATGAATCCTGCTATCTTTAGCTCCCGTTAAGAGTCAACAAAGATAACAAAGGTTCTGGCTGACAGAGTCACAGCAAGCTCTGACAGGTGCCCGTGTGTACACCTGTGCCCACGGTGATACCTGCTCTGGGGACCAGTGCCTTGTCTCCTGTCCTGGCAAGGTTCTCTCAACCACAGAGCACGTGGTCACACAGACCTCAAGTGTTAGGAGCAAAGCCAACACTTGCTCTTCCACAGGCAGCCAGTGTGACAATGACCCTGGATTTGTCTTAATCAAATGCGGTGAGGCACACAGACCTGGAAATGTCCATTTTGAAGGAGGAAACCTTAGCTCGCAGATCCCTAGCAGCAGAAGACATGGCCGCCATACAGGCACCTGCGGAAAGACACAGGAGGGGTCAGGAGGAGGAAGAGCCTAGGGTCAAAAGCACAGGCAAAGCCTTCACTGGAAGCAATGGGCATGCAGGATAAGCAGTGTAGGAGTGACTTCAACAGACTCTGCCATGGAGATGTCCAAGCAGCCAGCACCCAGCCTTTCAGTGCTCCAGTATTGGGCAGGAGGGTAATTGACTTGATGGGAGAGAGTTGGATAAAAGTGGTAGCTGGGGACGTGGGCTTTGGATCAGCTGGTTTACATGGAAAGACGTGTCCAGGAGTTGTTTAGTATCTCAGGGAATTAGCTAGCCATGGGAGTGTCAGTCACTCCTGGAGGCCATCAGATGTCAAAGCATGTCAGATACACAAAAAGAATGCTTACGTAGATGCTTACTTAGTCTATGCCAGATCTCCCAGCCTGCTGTTCATTCTCTCTCTCTCTCTCTCTCTCTCTCTCTCTCTCTCTCTCTCTCTCTCTCACACACACACACACACACACACACACACACACACACACACACCATTGCTCTCATTTTTATTCCCTTTCTCTTTTTTGATACAGTCTCACTGTGTATGTAACTCACACTAGAGGCAAACCCAGGATCACTTTGTCTTGACCAAGAGTGTTGAGGTTACAGATGTGTGCCACTGTGTCTGGCTAGCCTACTCTGCTGAGTGAAAATGAGGACATGACAACTCCAAGGTATGGTTGAGGAGATGGGTTTTATTGTAGATGTGAGGGAAGAGTAGTCAGAGGCATCTGGAAAGGTCCAGACTGAATCGAGCCATGAGAGGAGAGAGAAGGAGAGAGAGAGAGAGAGAGAGAGAGAGAGAGAGAGAGAGAGAGAGGGAAGGGCTGGGGGAGAGAGAGGCAAGGAAAGTGAGGAGAGGAGAGAGGGTAAGCAGATGAAGAGAGGAAGTGAGGACCAACAGGCCAAGAGAGCCTGTGGCCAAAATGGCTGGATATTATAGGAATGGGAAGTTGGGGGAAGGGAAGCCCAGACCCAGGGCTGGAAAGGTCTAGGGTAGGGAGTGGGTGAGCAGTTCTGGGAGGAGCCGCAGGTATTGAGTGAGACTCCTCTTGGGTTTCTTTGGGACCGGATACCTTGGGACCATTCTCATTTCCTCTAGTTAGTCCTCTGATGTGCAGAAATTATTGACAGTACATACTTGTCCGTGTTGCTGAAGCATCGTGGCTAAACACTGGAGTTAAAGACAGGATCACCCCAGAAACTTAAGAAAAAAAGTGTTCCTTGGTCTCACTCCAGACCCTCAGAATCAGGATTTCTGAGATGGATCCAAGACTGAGCATGGAAGTTAGTTGAAATGGGCTACAGGATGCCCAGAAATGCAGTTGAATATGTTTTGGGTGTATCCGTGAGGATATAGCAGATTGCGCTCCCCAATGGGGGTGGGCCCTGGTGCCCCTCCACACAATCCCAACCTATTTTATTCGCAGTGATTAATTCCCAGTGGTTCCTATCTGGTGCTTCAGTTTGCCTGGTATCTTACAGCTTCTGTTGCTACGATGAAACACCATGACCAGAGCAGCTTGGGGAGGAAAGGGTTTATCTGTATTATTTATTAAGTTGTAGAGAAATGCAGATGATCTAGAATAGTCCACCAATTTTAATTTGAAAATTGACTTTGATTAAAATACTGATCAATAAGAACAAATTTGGAAAGTTTTATAACTTAATAAAGTGTTCTGATAAATCTGTAGCTCTGACTTTTAGTGAACCAAGCCTTTAACAGCAGGAATTGTGGGTGCATTGAAACTGAGGTTTCATCATCAGAGGGAGGCAGGGAATTGGAGGATCAACAGGCCAGGGGTACTGGCTAGTTTTATGTCAACTTGACACAAGCTAGAGTCATCAGAGGGGAAGGAGCCTTAACTGAGAAAATGTGTCCATAAGATATCAGGCTATAGGCAAGCCTGTAGGGCATTTTCTTAATTAGTGATTCATGGAGAGCCCAGATCATTGTGGGTAGCGCCACTCCTGGGCTGGTGGTCCTAGGTTCTATAAGAAAGCAGGCTGAGCAAGCCATGGGGAGCAAGCCAGTAAAGCAGCACTCCACGATGGCCTCTGCACCAGTTCCTGCCTCTAGGTCCCTTCCCTATTTGAGTTTCTGTCCTGATTTCCTTGGATGATAAACAGTGACATGGAAGTGTAAGCCCTAAGTTGCTTTGGTCTTGGTGTTTTATCACAGCGGAAGTAACCCTAACTAAGGCAGAAGAGAGTACCAGAATAGTGGAGTACTGCTGTGACAGACCTGAACATGTGTACTGGGAAGGATTGTGGAAGGACTTTGGGACTTGGAACTAGAAAAGCCATTGAGTGTTGAGATCTCAGTGGGCTGTTCCACAGGAACTTGGAAGATAAGAATGTTAAGGGCAATGCAGACAGTGGAGGCCTAGCTTGTTAAGTTTCAGAGGGAAGTTTAAAGACTCTAAAGGAGCCATTTGTTATTTGAAATTAAGAGTCTGTGGTTCTGGTGAGCTGGGGCTGAAGAATCAGCTGCAATTAACAAGATACCAGAACCACTAAAGTGAAACCTTAGCTTTGCTGGAATACTCAACACTGGTCCGCTGGAGCTGAGAAATCAGCAGTGACTAAAGAGAGATCAGCATCGTTGAGGTAAAAACTTCTAGAAACTGTTTCCTGAGGGTCAGCAGACAGAAGCTGTGTTCCAGACATGGCCAAGGTTGTACCTTGTGCTGGCAGCCAAACCTGGTAGTGTTAGCGTCATCCACATGATGCTGGTTTTGAAGGTATGAAGAGGTCGTGGAGAGCAGCTTTTTAGAATTCCTGGCCACTCCCCCCAGCTACATGACTGCACATGTGCTGTCCAGTAGCCAAGCTAGAGGCTTAGTCATCCTGGGGCCATAGGTCCTACGTAATCCATCCGCTGCATGATCACGTAATTTGCATGCAGCATGATCACGCAATCTATACACTTGAGTAGTGTAGCTACAAAAGTCCATATGCATGTGTGCAGGGGAACCTATAAAAAAATCGGGTTCCATCTATCCCTTCTCTCTTCCTGCACAATCTTTCCATAGGCCTAAGCACCCGCTTCTGTTCCCTTCCTTTAATAAACTCTTATAGTGGGTTTTGTTGTGCCTCGTGGCTTTTCTCACATGGTAAACAGCACCACTTAACGAATAACATAGCTCTGCCTAGCAAATAACACAGCTGAAGCCTGGCACAGTGTGGCAGGGTTGGAGTCCCTGAAGAGAGCCCAGGAGAGGCTGTTGGTGAAAGTGCAGCCCAGTTACAGCAAGGGGCCCCAGCACTTTGGAGATGCCAGCACCATGGGATGACCACCAAGAACAGCAGCAGCAGTGGAGTGGAGCCAGCAAGCCGTGCGTTCCTTCATGGCTCTGCACCAGCTCCTGCCACCAGCTTCCTGCCCTTTTGAGTTCCTGTCCTGACTTCCTTGTGATGGACAGTTGTTTAGAATCAGCTTGCCGATTTCTACAGAATTCACTTTAGGAATTTTTCCCTCCTTCCATTTCCTGCTTTGCTTCCTTCTTCCCCCTTTCCTTCCTTCCTCCTTCCTTCCATCATTCCTTCCTTCCTTCCTCCCTTCCTCCTTCCCTCCCTCCCTTCCTCCTTCCTTCCCTCCTTCCTTCCTCCTTTCCTCCTTCCCTCCCTCCCTTCCTTCATCCCTTCCTTCCTCCCTCCCTCCGTCCCTCTCTCCCTCCTTCTCTTCACTGGGACAGGGTCTTACTCTGTAGCCCAGGATATCCTTGAATCTGGGCTCATCTTTCTGCTTCAGTCTCTGAAACACAAACCTGAGTACTGAAACATAGATACCGGACACCACACCCAACTCCCTCTGATATTCACATTGTAAACACATTGAGTCAGTAGATTAATTTGGAAATAACTGACATTTTAAGAACATTGATCTTTCCACAAACATGGCACAATCTCTCCACTTACACAGCAATCCACAATGAGAAGGAATCATTCTTGGGATTTGGAGTTTGGAGCTCTCCTAGGGTGGGGGCCATGTTATACTACCTTAAGATGCTATCATGACGCAAAATGGTTTCCAGTCAACCAAGAAATCATGAGTGGACATAATCAATAAAACTCTTGAGTGGTTGCTGCTAAGTTGTGATGTTGAGTGGCTTAGGATAGCAAATACATTCCACTTGCAGTGTGTTATTAGTGTGTAACTTCTACTGTAAGTGATCTGACTGACCTCTGACTCAGACTGATCTGCATGGACTTTGCAAAGGAGTGCTGTCCTCTAGAGACCCCAAACCACAGGACTGAGGCCAAGGCTCTCAGGGCAGCTGACTGTTCTTGCCAAATGCACCATTTTCTCCACCCAGTCCCTCTGTCTGTCAGCTCACCTTCAAATGTCCCAATCCTAGCATTCTTTAGAGACAGAGAACTTCAAATTCCTGTTTATCAGCTGTGTGACCGGGGACAGTCCATGTAACCTCTCTGTGCTTCAATTTCCATATGTAAAATGAGAATCACGACAGCGAATGTTCACGGCAATTTATGAGGATGGAACACCCTGGAAGAGGCTGGGCCACGACAGGGTAGTCAGTGAGCAGGACTGGGCTATAATTTTGCAGAGGGGCTCATTCTTGCGTTGGGCCCTGGGTCACACTAATCCTTTCTGCCTTTTGGGGACCCCTCGTGTTTCCTCTACCAGCCTCCTCCAGTCTGGTGCTTCAAAAGTCACTTTCCAAAGCTCTGCTGCCCAGTCTCCTCTTTTGCAACCCTCCCTCACCACACTTAGACTCCGCAGCCCCAGGTTGCGGAGGGAACAGGGTTCCCACAGGCAGCTGCTCATCCACACCTGCAGACAGAGCCACATGGCTCCTGCTGCAGGAGACCCCTGGCTGTGCTCAGGAAGAGCTGCCCATGTAAACATGTGCCTTCAAATGCATGCACCTGGAGTCCTCCCAGCCCCTCACCTCCTGGTATGTTAGCACCCCTGCCATTTGCTGAAGTCACAAGGCTAGCCCTGTTTAGCCCATGAAACCCCACAGGCTCCGGCTGAAGAGACCACTCCAGCCAGACACTTTGCAAGTTACGCTGCGCCCAGATCAACATCTAATCACGTTTCCATCACAACACGGTGAGAAACCGTGGCTGGCCCTTAGCAACAGTCTCTCCAGAAAGCTATCCCTATAGAGAGCGTATTAAGTGAGCTGAGCACACGTGAGGCACAAGCTAAAAGCAGACCCGTGCTGCCTGGAACCTCATGCGGCACATGGCAGAGCTGGAAAGGACAAGGATAGGGCTTTGCTGGCAAATGAGGACAGGAAAATGGGCGAGCAGGGCCAGGCCCCTGAGGTTACTAAGCTATCTCAGGGCCAAAGGCCCCGATCTGAGACCAGGCCACCTATCTGCATCTCCCAACCCAACTCAGACTGTCAACCAGCTGCACTGAGATCCCCACACTGGGGAGCCCCCTCAAGACCTCTCACAGCCCCTTTGTGTCATTTAGGACCCAAGAAAGAAGTCTACCTGGGACGGGCTGTGAAGAGAGTTCGGCAGAGGAAGAGTTAATGTAACATTCACTTCCTGCCCCCAGCAAGTCTCAGGCCTTACCATGATGCAAACATATTATGTCAGGTGAGGTTGGTCAGATTTGTAGTCCCAGTGCTCAGAAGGCTAAGGCAGGATCACTGTGAGCCCAAGGCTAACCTGTGCTACAGAGTGAAACCTTGTTTCAAAAGAGATGGAGTTCTGGAGTTGTATCTCAGTTGACAGAGTGCTTGCCCAGCAGGTATGAAGCCCTGGGTTCAGTCCCCAGCATTGCATGAACTGGACGTGGTGGGGAACACCTGTATTCCTGAACTCAGGAAGCCAAACCAGGAGGGTCAGAAGTTCAAGGTCAATTCTTGGCTACATAGTGAAAGCCAGACTAGTATGCATGACTTTATCTCAAAAAAACAACAACAAACAAAAAACAACAAAAAAACCAAAATAGACAAAAGTTCTGGGAGCTAGAGAGAGAGCTCAGTGCAGAGGATACGATGTCTGTTCATAACTGTCTGCAGCTCCAGTTCGAGGGGATCTGATACCCTCTTCTGGCCTCCACTGGCACTGCATACCTGGGGTGCAGGTGCAGGCATGCACACATACATAAATATTTTAAATGTATATTTTTTTAAATGTTCCATGTGGTGCACAGAACATGTAACAAAATACCCTCGGTTCGGTGTGGCATACCAAATGCTCTCCTGGAAGCAAGCAAAGCCTTCTGGACTTGGAGAGGGGGAAGGAGGAATGGCATCCACGGGAACTGGAGCAGGCTGCCAGGAAGAACTCACTTGTCCAGGGCCCGAGATCCCAACTCCCAGCTAACTGCAAGTTTGTCTTCTCCAGTGCCCAGCTGATTCTCTCAAGCTCTGGGACAGCAGCAAATAAGATGGCACTCTCAAAACTTGATTATGACCTGTCTCCTACGGACCCTGAGTAACCTTGAAATGCTGTTGCTTGTGTTGCTGCTGGGGAACCAACTTGGGGGGAGGGTGCCTAAGGGACTGTGGCTTCAGAGTACAAATATCAAGGGTCCTGTAACCTTTGCTGCCCTTCCTCTTCCTTATGAAGTCTAGTGGGTGGGTTGGGGACAGGGTGGTAAAACTGGTCCCTTCTTCATTCTGGTACAAATTTAGACAAACAGATTATGGCAGGTTGCTGGGTCTACCGTGGCTTTGCATTGCAAGGCAATCTTGGCCTTCACCTTCACCAGAAGCTATCTTTTCAGCAAAACTTGGGCAAGATGGATATGATCCTTTTCCTGGGAAACTGAGGTAAGTGTTCTGCATTGCAGGGCAGCTAACCTAGAATATAAAGCACAGAGGACTTGTGGTCAATGTCTGTATCTGAGGAGACAGCAAGAGCGCAGTGGGGTCAGTGTGTTTAATCTGAACTCCTAGCAGGCAATTGGGACAAGAGGAAGTATGTCAGGGAATATGGGATGGGTGGGGGAGGCATTCAGGAATGTCCAGAATTTAAGTCTAGGCTACCAGATGAAATGTCCTCACCAGCTGCATCAGGAAGAAGTGTGTGTAGCCTAACAAAGAGAGGGGTGAACTCAGCTATCTTCAAAACCACCGTGAAGCCTCCTGAGGGAGGAGCAAAGGCTCAATTGTATTTCACTAGAGGAAAGAGCAGCTCCAGCTTAAGGTGGAGGTGGCTAATCACAAACAGCACAAGCATTAGCAACAGACAGGTCTGTGCGCCCCCAGAAATGACAAGAAACTGTTCTCATAGACTGTGAAGCGCTGTGTTGTAGATGTAACAGTCTTGTTAAATAAGAAACACAGAGCCAATTGCAGAGTTAAAAGCCAAGAGGTCAGAGCAATAGCTGAGAGCTGAAAACCTTACCCTTCACTGCTGCTCTGTCTTTCCTCTCCACAAGAGAGCTACTTCCTGTGTCCTGTCTTTTATATAGACTTTCTGTTCTGCTTTCTCATTGGTTGTAAACCCAGCCACATGACCTCCTTGTCACTGCCTGTCTGTACAGACCTCCAGGTCTTCTATGGTTGGTACTGAGATTAAAGGCGTGTGTCTCCATGCTGGCTGTATCCTTGAACACACAGAGATCCGCCTGGCTCTGCCTCCCAAGTGCTGGGATTAAAGGCGTGCACCACCACCGCCCAGCTTCTGCTATGGCTTACTCTGACCCCAAGGCAACTTTATTAATATACAAATAAAATCACATTTCAGTACAAATAAAATATCACTATACTGTGTAAACACTGGGGGTTTGTCTCAAGGACATTAGTGTCCACAATCACTCCAGTTCCAGCCAGCATCCACAGTCCATGGCCTCTCGGACCCCCATCTTCCCCACTGAAGAGTACTCTCCCATAAGTTTACTTGAGACACATTTATTGAACATCCTCTGTGTGCCGGGCAAGGGACCCAGCATAAGAAGACATGGGTGATGCCCTTGAGAAATTCAGATTCTGATATTGTTTTAAATGTTCTACAGGCATCAGTTATACCAGACAGGGCAGCACACAGTGGTGAACTACGGAGTCTACAGTGGTTTTGCATTACAGGGTAGTCTTGGCCACCTTCTGTCCTTAACCTAAAACTAAGGCAAGGTGGGTGAATGCAGACCCTTTTCCTTGGAGATCACAAAAGGTGAACTTTCCCACAGATGGGATGTGGCTTCCGCTGGGGAGGAGCACGGATGGAATATTAATTGATTCTTTAGAAAGAACAGACTTAGCTGTAGCCACTAAGCATATGTCTGTGTTCTGAAAGATGGACCCAATGCAAGTAGTCCTTTTGCAGGCAGCCAAAGGCAAAGTGGGATAAATCCTTATCTCCATAAGCCGGGCATTTAATGCGGTATTCTCATCTCCCTTAAAGTGAACGTCTCAGCCTTACAGGCCACACAAGCATCAAGCATCACTTAGTAACTTCATTTTGCACAATAGTCACTCAGTAGCCAAGTTCTTCTTCTGTGTGTGGAACCACCTGGGCTCACACCATTGGCTTTTCAACTTCCTGATGAAGTTGAAAGGGATCATATTCTAGTCACATGTATTCCAGACCTCAGAATAGCCATGCATGTCCGTTGTCGCTCCTGCCCAGCTGTCTTGTTCCTTCACACAATCATACTCTCAGTCCCATGTGTAAGCAGGGCTAAGAGAGCCAAAAAGGTCAAACACTCCCATCTGGTACACCAACTTGTGATGCCCACTTCAGGGCAAAGGGTCAGCTTACGTGTCCTGTGAGAGGCTTAAAACACAAACAAAACCCACTTACAATTAATTAATTAATGGTGGAATTAAAATAGAAGTCCTTCATTCTCAGAATGTGGTCCTGAGATCTGCAGCTTCAGCGTCTATAGAAACGTGGTTCTAAGGCCCCGCCCAGAGCAGTTGAATCCACAGGTCGTCTAGGACCAAGACTCTGCCTTGTGTCAGGCCCTCCAGAGAGACCCGCACTAGCTGAAGTGAGACCAGTACACTGTGGTTGAAGGGAGAGGAAACACAAGTGATCCTAATGTAGGAGGCTGACCTCTGCTCTCCTACGTGTGTGTGTGTGTGTGTGTGTGTGTGTGTGTGTGTGTGTGTGTGTGCGCGCGCGCATGCGCGTGCGGCCATTGCTTTAGACGCTTAGTCCTGCAGAGAGATGCTCACTCTGTGAGAATGTAAGAGTTACAGTTACTTGTTGCGGCTGCCATGACTCTGACCTGGGCATGACCCAAGGGAGACTAATTCATCCTCTTTCCTCATCCATTCACTCGCTCTCTGGAAGGCAGGGACTTCTGCAGGCCCAATGCATTCTGGGAAGAACAGCCATGCCACTGGCAGAGGAGGAAATGAATGAAAGAGAGAAAGAAAAGAAGGATAGGGGAGTGAAGGGAAAAGAAAAAGAAAGGAGAAGCCAAGGAAGGCACTCGTAAAGACAGCAGGGACAGCGGCAGCTGAGGGAGGCTACCTGCCTTTGTCCCCAGACTCACCCAATCTGGAAAGCCAAGCAGGGTGTGGGTTTGAAGCCAGACAGATTCTACCACTTGAACCCTGATGGCCTTGGCTCTACTGCTTCCATTCTTGATATCTTTGTTCACTCATTAGTTCATTAGTTCATTTATTTCACAGACTGAGTACAGGCTCTCAGGTCATGCCCAGGTATTATTTCCTTGTGCGTAAAATGGAAATAGTAAACCCAGTGTGCGAAGTTGATAGGAAGGAGATAGAAAGGTTCTAGATGAACCCCTAGAATAAAGCCTAGTATACAGACAGTGACTGAGGACGCTGGCCTCCCTGGACACAGGGACTTGATCTGTGCTTGGTCACCAGGATTCTGTCTCCAGCTATACAAAAGAATGGCTGGTACCTAGATGATACCTGAGGGAGAAATCAAGAAATATGAGAGAGAGTCTTTCTGCCTCCACCTCCTTCCTCTCCAGGTTCCCTGCTCCTCATGCCAGGGTCTTCTCATCCCTTGTAGTCTGCTTAGAGCCTCTTGTCCAAAGGGGAAAGGGAGCAGACAGAGCTCCAACTCTCCCACATTCTCTCATAACTCTTTACAAGGTCCATCTCTTTTCTTGTTCTTCCCAGAGGTCAAGTCTATGGGGTTAGCTGATGAACAGCTTCCCAATGTGGTGTGACTTATCTCTCCCAAGGGTGCTTACCCAGCCTGTGCTCTAGGTCAAAGGCCACAACTACAGGAAATTAGTGCTGATAGGAACCCCCACAGACCAGCTAGCTTGACCTCTCTCCTCCAACAGAAAATCTGAAGTCTCTCAAAAAAATAGAAGAATGAATAGAATTCATAGACAGTGTCTTCTTGTGCCTGCCTGAACCTGTCTCCCTAGAAGCAGGCTGTTTGTGCTGACCTACATTTTTTGACTTGGCAGAAATTCTTCCTTCTGTCTCACTGACTTCTCAGAACCTTCAAACTTTGCCAGGCAAGTCCCATTATCACCTCTAATTAGAAAAGAACTAATTTCCTGACGCAGCACGGAGCTCTCCCAAGAAGCTATCCACATGGCCAGGACCTTCAGAGTAGAACACTGTAACACCAATTCACATACAAGGCACTAGACCAGCCCCTGCCTGGCCAGCTTCTCTCTTTCCACACCCTTCCTTTGGACTGTAAGTGAAACAAATGTGCCTTGTTTCTTGAGGCAGGGATCATCAGTCTGGAGAAATACCTAGCTGAGTCTGCGGGGGAAGGCCCCCGCAGTGTGTTCCTATGCCATTTGCTCTCCTTGGTGGCACAGACATTAAGAACTTTGCTTTCAGGTCTGTGTTTTATTGTTGTTGCTGCAGCCTCCGTGGTTCTGGGGCTTGAAACCAGGGCCTTGTGAACGTCAGTCAAACACCCTCTCACTAAACCACCTTCCTGTCTAACATGAGCTACTTAAGTCCCAGGCAATGAAGAGTCTCACTTCTGACATCAGGTGTTACGTTTCTGTCACTATAACAAGTATCTGAGATACGTCAATGTATAAACAGGGAAGATTTATCTTAGCTCAAGGTTTCGGAGGCTTCATTTCATACTTGTTCGGCCCTGTTACTTTTGGTCCGGTAGCAAGGAAGAACATAATGGCTGGGAATGTGTAGTGAGTGAGCTGCTCACACCACGCTGACCAGGAAGTAAAGAATTAAGAGGAAGAGAAATTAAGAGGAAGAAGTGAGGAAGTGTGGTTACAAAATGTCCCCCAAGGACATGTCCTAAAAGAGATCTATGATAGAAGGCCTCCCCCTGCTTTTACAATCCTCACTTTTCCTTCTTTTTGCAGTTTTCAAGGTCATCACTAAGACCATAACACGGTCCTTTGAGGGACATTTAAGATCCAAAACACAGCACATCCCCTTCAGCCATGCTTCCTCTTGAAAGGGGACAGAGAATCTGGGGGTCTTGCGTTAGGGAGGAATTGAGTAACGGGAATGTTTAATTTGGTGTCAAGGGACATTCTATGTGGTCTGCAATTTATTTCAGTACATTCTTAAATCATTGCTAGCTGTCCTGAGGAATGGCCAGAGAGTATTTCTCATCACCCTCCAGACAATCTTATCTGTCGGTTGTGCAAGGCCATGAGTGTGCAGCAACATGAGAATGTTCTGCAAGTGTGGGCATAGTGAGGGAGAATCAAGGTTTGAAATCCATGAAACTTTAGAAGAAGTCTACAGGAAATGCATCAGATTCTTATAGCTCACATACAAAAGAAACTTGGTAGCAAGTTCAAGCATTTGATGACAAACTTGAAAACGTGCATGACATTGCCCACATAGAGTCATAAAACTGAAAGAAAATAATGGAAATTTAGTTCAGCCAGGTTTGCGGAAAAGTAAGTTATGCATCTCCCTTTCTCCATGAAAATCATGTCAGGTCACTGCTTCCTGAAGGCGTGGTGAAGGCCAGAGGCAGAAAATAGGGAGAAACAGAGGCATGATGAAACCGGTGTGTTGTTTGCATTTGTGGCCGTCCTGGTTAGCTCTGGCGTCCTTGGTAAGCCTGGATGGGGACCCCCAAATGATATGAGCTTCAGGGTTCACAGAGTTTGTATCCACTTCTAGCAGGACATGACGAAGGTGGAAGTGGAAATGCTTCAGAAAGAAGTCACCCACGTGATGACAGCAGTGACTGTTGTCTTCTCAACCCTGAAGGCAGCTTTTCCGTGTGAGAAAAGCAGGTCAGCAAGGGCAGGTGCTGGGCTCGTAAGTAATGGATCATTCCATGGGAAAGGAAGCATTCTCATTTACACAATGCTCACTGGTTTGTTCAGTTTCGAAGCTGGAGCTTAGAAGAGGGTACCACCTAACTAACATCAAGTAAAATTTATCCCTAGTTCTGGCATGGTAAGCCTCAGATGCCACCCAAGGAAACACAGAATTTGTCCCTCTCCATGGACTTATGAGAGCACAAAGACTTGGTCTGACTTCCGTTTCTGGAGAAACGTCTCTGGAAGGAATCCCCCACATACTGATCCCAGCCTTGAGGGACGGGACTGTTTTCTGTCCCTTCAGTCTACTCTGAAGGGCTTCTCCCAGAACTTCTCAACCCGCCCTGCCCGCTACCCTAAACCTCTCCCTCCCTGGTGTTGGCTTCCACTTCCCCTCCCCAAGTCTGATCTCTGTATAACTCAACCATTTTGGCTACTCTGGTCTCTTGGTCTGTACTGCCTCAGTTGGAAGCTCCTCTCTTACGGTTTAGTCTGCCAGCCATGTTCAGCCTGGACTCTCCCCTCTGCCTGCTTTCTCCCTTATTTCTACAGTAAAAACTTCTCCACACTTCAGGAATACTCATGTCCTCCTCCTTTGATTTCATTTTTTCATTCAGTTATTAAAGCGCTTGCTGAACATGCATAAGATCCTGGAGTTCAATATCCAGCACCCGAGACTCTAATTCCAAAAGTCCTGAGGGGACACTAGACATCTGCATTTCAAGAATCTTCTGTGAAACTGTGAAGGTGGCCTAAGGATTTCACCTGAATAACCATGGCTTTAGTGATAATTCCCCTCTTATAGGTTCCATTGTGAGTCTTAAGTTTGTAATAATGTTTGGAATGGTACCTAACACACCACAAAATGTGACCTGAATGAAGTTCATTCCTAGCCTTCCTCTCTTTTTCTGGGCTGTTTTTATGAATGTGGCAATGAAGCAGACTGAGCACCCTGAGCTGCTCAGAATGGAATGGGGGGAAAGCTATGAGGTCAGGAATGTGATAAAACCTGGTTTGTAGCTAGCAGAGATCTTCCCCACAGCAGCCAGAGCTCCTGACCTTTGTCAAGTGACCAACGTGGCTCTGGCTGGGGCAATCTCACGAGGTAGATAGAACATTTACTTCAAGTCTTGTTAGCATAGATCCCTTCAGAAAACTAAATGCCAGTTGGCTCTCCCAAACACTGACACAGGAGACAGACTCGAGCTCCCACATCTAGTAAAAGGGGCTAGGCAAGAAGCCACTGTCCACTAGTCTATCCTGTGGGAGATCTGCTCCCACTTTTACCTCAGGGTACTCCTGAGGAGGGAGAAGTGAGAAATATTTAGATAGAAATATAGAGGGGAGAGAGACAGAAACACAGGATAGCTCTTGAGGGCCTGGATCCTTATCCACCAGCCCTTTCTGTCTCTTCTAAAGGGATTTTTATAGGAATGCCAAGGGGCAGGGCAAAAGACCTCCCCTTGCTAAATCAAGTCATACTGCACATCCAAGTGCATTGCCTTCCAAACACCAGGCATGTGGTCAAGCAATCTTCTAATGCAGCTCTGCTGGGTAAAGCAGGCTCAGATCTCACAGGAACCTCTGTGGGCCTCCACAACTTTCCCTTCTTGATATAAAAAGCACCCCTAGACCCCTCAGATAGACTGTGCCTGTCTTAGGTCATCCTTCTTGATTGATCTTCCTTACCTGTCATGGAGATCTATACTTTCCATAAAGCACACTCTGATTTAGGTTGGAAGTGATCAAGAAAAAGTTGCCTGTCTTTGACTACCAGCCCCTGGCAGGAGGGGGTACAGAGCCTAACTCAGCTCTGGCTCAGGTCCCTACTCAGCTTGCAAATAATATCCAGTGTTCTCCATAGATGCTACACCTCCCAGTAAAGGAGTAGAGGATAGTAAAGATGGAATATCCTTTTTGGAATGGGTCTAAGGTGATCACAGCAGTGTCAGGTGCACCAAGCCCTTTTCCTGAATCAAAACTCTCTCCCAACAGATGTTTAATAAAACTTTCAAGAGACTATTTTGATTCCCAGGAGAAAACAGTCATTTCTAATCATTTCAAAGTATCCACTGAAGTAAAGAAAATACATGCTAATTATCAAGATACTTTTACAAACTAACTCAATTGTGGGAGGCTTATTCCTTTGTGGGAGGCTAAACAGAAACAGAGGAGTGGAAACTTCTAGGAAGAAGATAGAAAAATTCCACTAATTATGACATCTTTAGTTAAGTTTTCTAGGGGCTACTGAGATCATAAAAGTATTCAAATATATCTGAAGGTAAGAGTAATAAAAACATCAAGATGTTTCTAATGTGATTGATTTGATTATTCTTTAAAATTTAATGTTATCTAATTTGTCTGGACTAGACAGGTATTGATGGAGTAATAAAAACAATTCTAGTATGAACTTACATTTAACATTTACACTTTTTACAAACTTACATTCAACATCTATACCTTTCACATACATACATTAAACATTTACACCCTTCACAGACCCACATTAAACATATACTCATTTATACTTTTTACAAACTCACATTCAAAAGGAAACTCTATAGAAATATTTTATAAATTTTAACAGACATCTAGAAAGACTCTCCTAACAGAACTAACTTATATTCAAAAAACAAACCCTATTAGCAAACAACTGGAAGAGATTTCTTAACTGAACTATTAATGAGACAGAAAGTATGCAAATCATTTCTAGAGTTCAGAGTTTATAGTGCTTTGATATCATTCTCAAAGTTTTCTTGAGAGTTTGAAGTCAGAGCCTAATTATCAATGGCTGTTAAACTTGACTGAGAGTAAAATTCCCACTTCTTAATTTTTAAAGCTGCATTTTTTAAGATTACCATGAGCCTTTTTAATGATGCCAATATTTCCCTCTTGTATTTTTAGCACAATTCAATTCTGTAAGTTTTTTTTCACACCTGAAGCAATTTCCTAGTGTAAGGACCATTTTCCTTTGTTTTCTAAAGATTTCAAAGTAGCTTGTTGACAAACGGTATTAGCATTTTAATTATCTCCTTAGAGGCAAGCTACTTGCCTGTTCTTGGTTCTCAGGAGGTAAGGCTGAGCTTTCTAACGTCATTTGGAAAAGAAACAGCATTTTGAGCAGACTTTTTGGGCAGTGTGGTAGTGGCATTTCTGTATGGACTACCTTTCCCTATATCATAACACTATTATGAACAAACTACATTTCCCATACTGTCTTTCTCTATATCTTCATGCTGTTGCAAATGAACTACAATTCCCATTCTCCCTTTCACGTCTGGGAGAAAACTTCCATTCACATGGTCTGTGTTCATGCTTTTGCTTTTACCATGGGAGATTTTTCTTCCCTAAGCTTGTATTAGGACACCTGTATTAATGTTTGACAGGTGTACCTCTCTAATTAGATTTTTCACCTGACACTGTTCCCAGAGCAGGTCATGTCTGTCCCTGTGCATTCAGACAGGCATTTGTCTCCCACCTTACCAAGTCAGTGAAAGAAAATAAAAGCACTTGGAATAAAGCTTTTTCAGAAAGATCTTTTCCCTGATAGAAAAGTGAGCTTTCTCAGATTTTCTTGCAGCTGTGGATGTAAGTAAATTGGTTGCAAATCTGGGTTTGGTCTCCCTAGTTTCAGCACCAAAAATGTTAGTAAATTAGTTTGCAACAACTCTGGGGAAAGGTGTCCCGACTACCTGGGGAGTCAGGCAATACCTTGAGCTGCTCAGGACAGCTCTGATGGTTGAACTACAAGGTATCCCAGACACATCAAGATGATCAGAACAACAGCTCTGCCCTGAAGGTATCCTGGACACCTGGGACTGTTTAGCACAGTTCTGACAGCTGGAACTGCAAAGAAGCAGCCCAACCCTGTAGTTGGAGTTTTCCTGCCTGGCCCAGTCAGGACAAATCTCTCTCATCCGCCAGTCCCACAGTCGCTCAGACCCAAGCAAGTAAACACACAGAAACTTATATTGCTTACAAACTGTGGCCGTGGCAGGCTTCTTGTTATCTACTTCTTTTATCCTAAATTAACCCATTTCTGTTAGTCTATACTTTGCCACATGGCTTGTGGCTTACCAGTGTCTGTACATGTTGCTTCTCATGGCGGTGGCTGGCAGTGTCTCTCCCCAGCCTTCTACTTCCCAGAATTCTCTTCTCTCTTGTCCCGCCTATACTTCCTGCCTGGCCACTGGCCAAACAACAATTTATTTATACAGAGCGATATCCATAGCGCTTCCCCTTTTCTTTTTTTTTTTTTTTTTAAGGAAGGTTTTAACTTTTACATAATAAAATTACATATAACAAAACAATTATCAAGCAAGAATTATAGTTACAATATTAAAGAAGATATCCTATCTATCTTATATTTGTGAGTCTAAAGTTTTATATCTAACTTATCTTGTATCATAACTGAGGAAATTATAACTATCTAGTCTTCAACCACATCAAAGACGTCAGAAGGATATAATATTACCTGAGAACCAGGAGAAGGATGCAAGCAACCTTCGGGAGTCTTGCAGGGTAGACAGAGACAGCTGGCAGCCTGGACAGTCACCTAATGTTCCTTTGTAAAGTTGGGGCATTTGTCTTCAGCCTACAGGCCTATAGTCTCTCTGTCACTTCTCTCAGTGTCCTGTAGAATGTCTGGCAGTTTCCTCTGCAAAGCAGGAACCTGAAGGACCATTTTGTCAAACAAAGTTTAGTGGTCACCTTTCTATGTGTCCTGCATGTCCAGTCAATCAAGCAGTCCAGGCAAGAACAGTTTCTTGCCCAAATGGCTATTTTCGCCAAGGTGAAGATAAACTCCATATGAAGCATCTTCGATGCCCATCCTCCTCTCTGAAGTAAATTGGTGTTGCCAGGAGCAGACATGTCTCACTGTCCAGAAAGTCTAAATTTTAAAAGTATTTTAAATGCCATATTCTGTAGGTCGTTGAAGTATTTGAAGATTACCTGTCTATCTGAAATATATCTATGTATACCTAGAAAACTTAACATGACTATAAGTTTAACTATCATAGAAGACTAATTGATCTGTATTTCTTAATTATCCATTACAATCTAAATTAGTTGCATAAACGTAATACCTCAAATGTATTGGTGAAATTATTAAGGCCACTCCACGTAGTTCAAAAGGGAGGTTTATTTTGTGGGGTAACTTACAAATGAAGGAGTAGGTTACAGGGTCTGGCAAAGGTATAGCGCAGTCCGGCGGTGTTCTCTGGAGAACTCTGCTCGGTCTACCTCCAGCGTCCAGAGTTCGGGAACCAAGAGAGAGAGCTCTTCCCAATCCTTGGTCTTCCGCTTCCTCCTCCGCCCCACCTTCTGGGCGTGACCATTACCGAAGCCTCAGTGGGGGTTGGAACTTCCAGGCCAATGCTGGGATGGCTATCCACTACATGTCCCCCTTTTGTCTAAATAAGAAAGTTCTAACCTAATACAAGACTATATACAAAGAGATGGTTATCAAATATTGTCTAGGAGTAATGAGGGATAATGACCTAGAAAAGTTGGAATTACAATAAGTACAAACAATATCAAGCAAAAAACACATAGTAAAATCCAGGGAAGTCTAGGGCATGGGTAGGTGGCGTGTTATAAAGATCATTCCAAAAGGTGTCCTATCCTAAAGAACCTGAGTCTAATACTTAATATATCCTATCTAAGATATCATATATGTATAAATACTAAGTTGTAACTATAACTGCTAATCTCCAACCTCATCAAAGACCTGAGAAGGAATATAATAATACCTGAGAAATGGGAGAAGGACGCAAACAACTTTCGGGAGTCTTGCAAGAGTAGACAGAGACAGCTAGCAGCCTGGACAGTCACCTAATGTTTCTCAGCATTGTTGGTGCATTCAAATTGGCTACAGGCCTAGAGTATCTGACAGACCATTTTCAGAAGCAGGAATTCTGAAAGACCATCTTACCCTGTCTTGGCAAAGTATTGTGGTCGCTTTCCTTGTGTCCCGCTTGTCCAGAAAGGACAGCATTTGTACTGTCAGCAGTTGAGGCAAGGGCAGTTCTTTACCCAGTAGGCCATTTTGTGCCAAGAAGACAAACTTCCAAATGGAAATGTCTTAGAAGCCCAACATTCTCTCGGGAACAAATTGGTGCTGCCAGGAGCAATCATGTCTCACGTCAACAGAATTCTAAGTTATTTAAATGCCATGTTCTCTAGGTCCATGAAGTGTTTGAAGATTACCTGTCCATCTGACCTATGTATTTATAAATCTGGATAACCTAACTAACATAATTATAGAGATGACAAGCATAGGTGACAATAACTATGTAAGTCTTATCTACCTAAACAACCTAAGGACTAAGCTTCCTATAAATAAGGCAAACAGTCTGTAAGCAATGCACAGTAAAAGGACAATGACTTTAAATTGTGACAATACACAAAATATCTTTAACAGAGGTAGGAATGTATAGTGCAATATGCAATATGATAATAATCCTAAATATATATCAGTATACAGAATATCTTAAACAGAAGTAGAACATACATACAGTATGACAGATATAAATTCACATTTGTATCAATATACAAATATTTCACATAAGAGTA
Source organism: Onychomys torridus (assembly GCF_903995425.1). NCBI lineage: Eukaryota > Metazoa > Chordata > Mammalia > Rodentia > Cricetidae > Onychomys > Onychomys torridus. The sequence goes on from NC_050461.1 coordinate 10,128,289, forward strand.
GAAATATATGTACAATATAACAAACATAGTTCTGTATTTGTATCAATATACAAATTATCTTAAATAGGAATGTAAAAGTTTATATTTGTATCAACATATAAGAATTCATAACAGTGCAAAGGCTGGTATATTACTAAATTTGTTTACTAATGTATATGACAGTCTACCATAATATCTTATACCTATCCATTCCATTTCCACTTCTTCTTTTCCCTTTTTTTTTTTTTGAGACATATTTTCTTTCCTTAAAGAGAGTAGTGAGTTTAACAGTTTCTTCCACCCCCAACCCTAGAACCATTATCCATAACCCTGAGAAATATGAAACCTTAGGGAGAAGGGGCGTCGTTTTCTTAGAATTGCTTCCTGCTGTTTAGGAAGCGATGGTATCTCTGTTGGGTATTGTGAGAAAGCTCAGATAGTTAAATCTCAGACTAACTGTAGATTCTGCAGCAACTCTCAGAGTAATGGGTAAGATTGTCTGAAATTTTGGCAAGAAGTGTAGTATGATGATGATTACCATGGCATCATTCTGGATTGGGTAGAGTTGTTGTTGTTGGGGCCCCATCTTCCTTCTGGAGACTTCAGAGATTGCTATTGGAAAAAACTTATTTTTTTATCACAATGGAAGGTTTGGATTTAAAGATGTCATGACATGTAAGAAAGGATTCCAAGAAATCAAGAGTAAGCATGGAGAGAATTAGAATCTTGAAGATAATGGTCCCTTATAATTGGTTTCCTTCTGTCTCACACCAGAGGGCTCTTCTGATATGGGACTGAAGAATCTCTCAACCTTTTCTTTTATCAATATGCTTGGGTTTAGAGAAGGAGTGAGCCAGTTCCATCTCCAAAGCCAGCTTGGTTTATAATTAAATTGGAACCACAACTATTCTAGATTGATAGAGATATAGATGTTAGACAGTGATAATCTTACCCTGTGTAGATTGGTACCAATAGAATCTTTCTGCTGTAAACATCTGGATATCCAAGGCCTTATGATTTCTGGAAGATGGGTATTTCCATTATCCTGGAAAGACAAAAACAGAACCCTACCCCAACCTTTGATTGTTAAATTTTTCTTACAACCTGAAGAGATGTCACATTGGTGGATGATCTTTTACTTCTCCTCATCAAGGGGTTTCTCCTGTTCGAATCGAATTTTTATTAATTTTGTTGGTATCCATAGCTTTTCTTCTCCTGTGGAAACAAAAGCAAAGCCCCTTCCCCAACGTAGGACATATCCAGGTTTCCATTCTGAGGTCAACACATCTTTGAAATAAACCAGTTGGGTTAGCTCAGGAGTTTTGTCTGTCGTCCAATGTCTCTCCGGAGCTGTTGTTCCTTTCTCATCAGCATTGAGAAAATTCAAGGTTAATAAAGCACTATGCAATCTATTTCTAGGAGTCATTGTTACCTGCTGCTGTTTATTTAGCATATCCTTTAAAGTTCGATTGGATCTTTCTATGACTGCTTGGCCTGTGGGATTGTGTAGTATACCTGTAACATGCTTTATATTGTAATAAACAAAGAACTGTCTCATTTTATTGGAGACATATGCTGGGGCATTGTCTGTCTTAATTTGTACAGGTATTCCCATGATGGCCATAACTTCTAATAGGTGTGTAATCACAGAATCAGCCTTTTCAGAACTCATAGGAGTTGCCCACTGAAATCCTGAATAGGTGTCAATGGTATGGTGTACATACTTTAATCTTCCAAATTCTGCAAAATGAAACACATCCATCTGCCAAATTTCATTTCTTTGTATACCCTTTGGATTGCTTCCTGCAGGTAATGGAGTTTGGTTATAGAAGGAACAAGTAGGACATTTTTTCACAATATCCTTAGCTTGTTGCCAAGTAATGGAGAAATCCTTCTTCAAACCTTTGCTATTTACATGGTGTTTCTTATGAAATTCTGAGGCTTCTAGCACATTACCTATTAGTAACTGATCAATCTCATCATTACCTTGTGCTAGAGGTCATGGCAGACCTGTATGGGATCTGATATGTGTTATATACATAGGATGTTCCCTTTTTCTGATTATTTCCTGCAATTGTATGAATAATGAAGTTAATTCTGTATTATCAGGAATAAATTCAGCAGTTTCAATGTGTAAAACAACTCTCTCTGCATATTGAGAGTCAGTGACTATACTGAGGGGTTCTGTGAAGTCCATCAGTACCATAAGAACGGCATACAGTTCTGCCTTTTGTACAGAGCTGTATGGACTTTACTTAAGTCTCCTGATTTGTATCCTGCTTTCCCTGATTTATTTGCATCTGTATAGAATGTGAGGACTCCAGAAATTGGCTTGTGTCGTACAATGTGAGGAAGGACCCATTCAGTCTTCTTTATGAATTCTATTCTCTTGCTTTTGGGATAATGGTTGTTAATCTCTCCCAAAAAGTTACTGCAGGCTCTCTGCCAGTATTCATTATCTTTCCATAGTGACGAAATTTCCTCATTAGTTAAAGGTACTACAATTTCTGCTGGGTCCATTCCTGTCAACTGACAAAGTCTTAATTTACCTTTTTGAATCAAATCAGAGATCTTTTCTATATAAGTCTTTAATTTCTTATTTGGTTTACGTGGTAGGAATATCCATTCCAATATAATATCTTCCCTCTGCATCAAAAATACCTGTGGGGGAATGTCTGGAGGGGAATATGACAAGAATACATTTACGTTCTGGATCCACATGATCCACATGTGCTTCTCGAATTGTGTTTTATACTAGAGCCAATTCCTTCTCAGCTTCGG